>NC_079436.1:18279271-18579271 GCF_903798145.1 Danio aesculapii | reverse complement strand
ATTTGTTACTAGTTCCTGGTTGTAGAGATTGTAAGTGTTACAACTATCTTCGCTCTACCCCCCTTGAAATCTAAACATGAACTTGTATTTCAAATAAATGATTCACAATTACATCTTTAAATGAGAGATTGAATCTACTTACAGTGCGTCATTTACAGGATATGTGTCAAAGTCAGCGAGTGATTATAAACACACTGTTTGACCAATTCATACATGAGTTATCAATTCATACTTGATTTATCAATTAATCTGTGATTAATCAGTTCATACGTGATTATCAATTCATACAGCAGCTGTAGCTGAAATGCCAACAGGACTGGTCTGCAGAAGCACTTCTCCTTATCTGCTCGAGAGCTCCACAGTTTTATAGATTCTTAGCATCTGCTGACGCGATGCTCTAAACATGCTAATCACAACTGTGTGACCATACAGTACAGGGAACAGCCAATGCTGATCACATCTGTGTTATCGTATGTGTCAAAGTGTAAAAGAGTGTTCAAATATTTAATTATTATTCAGTGATTCCTCCACGTACCACACTTTAAGAACCACTGGTATAGATAGTTAGATAGGCCTCCTCTGTGTCAGGTTTTTCCTTTTTCAGCTAATGGAGAACAGGCAGAAGAGGGAGACTCAAGAGAATCGGTGAGCTTGTACCTAAAATTTGCTGGAGAACAGCAGATAGGGTTTTGTTGGGGCTGTCGTGTTTTTTGCAGGTTGGAGTGGAGCAGAAGAAGGAGACTCACAAGGGGAACGGTGGAGATATACTTGAAGACCTGGAGCTCAGGAAGCAGGTAGAATGACTTGAACCGATCTGAACAATGGAGTTAGTTTCCAAAGAAATGTATTAAGATTAATTAAAGACTTGATATCTTTCTCTTTGACAGATTGGCATGGAGCATGTAGAGAAACAGGGAAAACACATGGATGGATGTCCTTCCAAAAGGAAGGGGGTGTGGTGGTGGGCATAGATTGTTTAGATAGATGTCTTGTCTGTGGCAGATATTTACATTGTAGGTAATGGACCCACAACAGGCAGAAGAGAGAGACTCACAAGCGAAATGGTGAATATTTATCTGGAGAACATTTGGTTTATTGCTGGAGATCAGTCAGCAAGTAGAGCTCTGTTAATCTTGTTTTGTCTTTTGCAGATTAGACTGGGGCATGTGGAGAAATGGGAATTACACCTCAGAGATGTCTGCAAACTGATGGTCTGGTTAGGTCTTTTTGGATTGATGGATGGATGGATAGATTAATGAATGGATGACTGGCTGGTCCGATGGTAAATAGATGTCCTTCCAAGAGGAAGGGGGTGGAGGTGGGCATAGATTGTTAGATAGATGTCTTCTTTGTGGCAGTTATTTAAATTGTACACTGTAAAAAAAATCTGTAAAAAACAGTCCAAGACTGGCAACAGGGCTTCCAGAGATATTTTGTTAAATTACAGAAAATAACAATTTCACAAAATTACAAGCAAAACTGTAAAAATACAGAACATACTTTACGGTCAAAATTCATTAAATTACAGTTTATTACTGTTATCTCTCCAAGTAGCACCTAATGACTAGCATTGAAATATAGTAGCGCAGTAGGCCTAATTAATCAGCTACAGTTCAAAAACAAGGCAGATTTATTCATAGAAATAATGTCAGACACTTTAAACATAATAAATAGTTTGAACATTAACACTGTACTGTGTTTAAATAGGTTTAAATAAAAATGCGTTTAAAAGGTAATTAAAATCGCTTCTGTTGTGAAAAACACGTTTTTAGTTTTCAACAGGAGGAGTGAAATGTTACAGTTCAGCCCACAGTCTGGGTTAGTTGTAACACACCCCGTGGTGAGATGTAAGTTATGATTTCCACCGGGTGAGATGTACCATTATAAAATAAGAATTATGACCAAACAAATGGATTTGAAAGCCTTTTATTCAACATTGAGCTTTCAGGATAATTTGTGTGTGTCTGTGTCACAAAGCTGAATAAAATGTGCAAATGTGCATCAGCTTCAACAGTCGAACACTATTTGTGTTTAGGCTTCATGAGCCCACAGAGGTCAAACACTGAACTCAAACTACTTTGACTTCTTCCTCTTTCAAGAGCTGTAGGAATACTGACATTAACTCATATAAATACAGTTTACATCTGCTTGGGGTTGGAGGAAACTTCACTGATGTTACTAGCAAGAGTTTTGATGTTACAACTGACCCAGCGTTATGTGGCCATGAATCTGTTGTCCTTACAGCTGAAACATTATCACCAACAATGTGGATTAAACATATCCACATGCAGACACACAAATTTACATGAGTTTAACTATGAATCAGGCATTGCTCTGTCAAAAATAATTCAAGTAAAACAAATTAATTTCTTAGCTGAACTCTAATATCTGCTGTGTCTGTCACAGGACTGTCATGAGGACTAATATGAGCATGTGTGAAGTGAATCCACTGATTTGTAACTAGTTCCTGGTTGTAGAGATTGTGAGTGTTACAACTATCCCCGCTCTCCCACTTGAAATCTAAACATAAACTTGTATTTCAAATAAATGATTCACAATTACATCTTGAAATGAGAGATTAGATCTGCTTACAGTGCGTCATTTACAGGATATGTGTCAAAGTCAGCGAGTGATTATAAACACACTGTTTGACCAATTCATTCGTGATTTATCAATTCGTCTGTGATTTATCAGTTCATTCGTGATTTATCAGTTTATACGTGCAGCATTTCTATGATTTGGTGGAATTGAGATCATATCTTAAGTAAATCGTGGAGTTTGCGTAAACTGTGCACCCGACCACCGTTTTCAGCCATTTTAATCACGTCCAGATTCACTTAAATCTGTCGGTGCCAATGGCGTAGTGAAAAGTGCACCGACACATGCACTCCGGTGTTCATGGCGACCTGAGTGCGATTCCCAACTTGAGGTCTTATGCCGATCCTTCCCCTTTCTCTCCTCCCCACACTTTCCTGTCAATTCTCTTAACTGTTTTTGTCCAATAAATGTGAAAACCCTAAAAAAATAATTCTAAAAAAAAAATCTGAGGTAACAAACTAAACAGAAAGCCACACCACTAGGCTATTTACAAAACAAATGACTTTAGGCTATATATCGAAAACACATTATTTTACACAACTATTAACCACATGTTAACACGTTTGTGATAATTATTCTACCAATGATGCAGCATGGAGAAATTCCTGAGTTTGCAGTAGCTGAAATGCCAACAGGACTGGTCTGCAGAAGCACTTCTCCAGTGTTTATCTGCTCAAGAGCTCCACAGTATTATAGATTCTTAGCATCTGATGACGCGATGCACTAAACATGCTAATCACAACAGTGTGATCATACAGTACAGGGAACAGCCAATGCTGATCACATCTGTGTTATTGCATGTGTCGAAGTGTAAAAGAGTGTTCAAATATTTAATTATTATTCAGTAATTCCTCCACGTACCACTAGAAGGAAGCCTGCGTACCACACTTTGAGAACCACTGGTATAGATAGTTAGATAGGCCTCGTCTGTGTCAGGTTTTTCCTTTTTCAGCTAATGGAGAGCCGGCAGAAGAGGGAGACTCAAGAGAATCGGTGAGCTTGTACCTAAAAATTGCTGAAGAACAGCAGATAGGGTTTTGTTGGGGCTGTGGTGTTTTTTGCAGGTTGGAGTGGAGCAGAAGGAGACTCGCATGGGAAACGGTGGAGATATACTTGAAGACCTGGAGCTCAGGAAGCAGGTAGAATGACTTGAACTGACTGAACAATGGAGTAAGTTTCCAAAGAAATGTATTAAGATTAATTAAAGACTTGATATCTTTCTCTTTGATAGATTGGCCCATGTGGAGAAACGGTGAAACATACCTCAGTAATGACAAGTGCATCATAATAAATTAGGTACAGCCTTAAATTTTTTAAGTTGAATCAAATCAACTTTGTAAAGCATTTTCAAATGATATATTTGAATTTTTAGAGAGTGAGTGTCACAGAAAGGACGGGATTCAGGTAAATAACGTAAATGATGTTTATTTACAGGATAGCAGGTGAGTATAAGCAGGTGAGTATATTGATGCTGATGAAGAGTCCATGAACATAAACTGGATATTTGACTGTGCAGGCTTGGAGACTGGAGATTTATACCACAGATGGCAAACAGGATGAAGACCAGACAAGGAACCAGGAGACACCACTCTAGGAGAGACATGGAAGACACAGGAGACGCAAGTAAACTGATCTCTAAGAATCACCACTGACGGTGTATAGCGAGTTCAGTCCTTTACTAGCAAAGAGGCCAACACTGAGTGTATGTGAGTGGAGTCTTTATAGTGCTGTGATGATTGTCATGTGTGTGTCTAATTAGACTCAGGTGAAGGTGCTCGTGGTGCTTCATTGGGTGGAGAATCTGGTCTTAAGGTAACAGTAAGTGATGGTCTGGTATTTCCTTCAGATAGACAGAGATAGATGCAGTATTTTTGTTTGTTTGTATGCTTCATTTTGTTTATTTCTAAACCAACCTGAAGACAATGGAAGATGAAACTTCCAAAGAATGGTATTAAGTTTAATTAATGACTTGAAATATTTCTATTGTATTTTGCAGATCTGAAGGGACCACATGGAGAAAAAGGGAATCACACACCTCAGCAACGACTGGATGATCAGGAATTTATTTAAAGAAAATCAGATGGACGTGTGAATCCATGGACGTCACTCCAAGATACAGGAGTGGTGGTTGGTATAGGTAATAATCAGGCCTTGTCTGTGTCAGGTGTTTCTTTTTCAGGTAATGGAGAGAGAGCAGGCAGAAGAGCATCGGTGGACATTTATCTAAAACATGCTGGAGAACAGCAGGCAGGGCTCTGTCAGTGCTGTCTATAGGTGCGTCCCAAATCACATACTAATACACTATTCTATGTTATTTTGTAGTATAAATAGGGTAAGTAATGCGTTCACACTGAAATATTCTTCTTATTCTAAAGACATTAAGTGCACTTTGAATTCCCGGATGATGCACTTATTTAACCGTTAAAAGAAGTGTGGACTGTTGGACTCTTCATGCACGCAACAGCCGCAGTTTTGATCACAAAGAGGAAGGGGTGAAGCTATCAGGCGCTTAAGTATGATTATTTTATTGGATTATGAAAGCAAAATTGTCCTCTGGTGAATGCGGTTATACTCATGGCAGGTATTATTTGATAGTTTGGTCATTTGTTTCACTAATTTGGCCACCGTCAAACATCAGCTGGGGAACGGTTTGAATTTGCGGTTAGTAAATAACTGTTAGTGTTCGATTTAGGACGACACTACATTCATATACTATGCTGTTGAGTGTGTAAGTGCATAAGTACATCGTGTATAAGTTCAAAGTGTATAGTGTGCCATTTGGGACTCAGCTTTTGTGTCTTGCAGGTTGGAGGGGAGCAGAAGAAGGAGACTCACAAGGGGAACAGTGGAGATATACTTGAAGACCTGGAGCTCAGGAAGAAGGTAGAACTGCTTGAACAGACTGAACAATAGAGTTAGTTTCCAAAGAAATGTATTGAGATTAATTAAAGACTTGACATCTTTCTATTGTATTTTGCAGATTGTGATTGACCACATGGAGGGGAATCACACAAATCAGCAACGGCTGGAAGTTGATGGTCAGGAATTTCTTAAATAAAAATCTGATTGATGGGTGCATGGATGGATGTCCTTCCATGATGCAGGAGTTGTGGTTTGTATAGATGGTTAAATAGGCTTTGTCTGTGTCAGGTTTGTCTTTTTCTGGTGATGGAGAGAGCAGGCAGAAGAGGGAGACTCACTAGAGCATCAGTGGAGAACAGCTATAGGGCGTTGTTGGTGCTGTTTTTGTCTTGCAGGTTGGAGTGGAGATGAAGAAGGAGACTCACAAGGGGAACGGTGGAGATATACTTGAAGAACTGGAGCTCAGGAAGCAGGTAGAATGGCTTGAACCGACTGAACAATGGAGTTAGTGTCCAAAGAAATGTATTAAGATTAATTAAAGACTTGATATCTTCTCTTTTACAGATTGGCATGGAGCATGTAGAGAAACAGGGAAACACATGGATGTGTGCATGGATGGATGTCCTTCCAAAAGGAAGGGGGTGGTGGTGGGCATAGATTGTTAGATAGATGTCTTGTCTGTGGCAGATATTTACATTGTAGGTAATGGAACCACAACAGGCAGAAGAGAGAGACTCACAAGCGAAATAGTGAATATTTATCTGGAGAACACTTTGTTTATTGCTGGAGATCAGTCAGCAAGTAGAGCTCTGTTCATCTTGTTTTGTCTTTTGCAGATTAGACTGGGGCATGTGGAGAAATGGGAATTACACCTCAGAGATGTCTGCAAACTGATGGTCTGGTTAGGTCTTTTTTGGATTGATGGATGGATGGATGGATAGATTAATGAATGGATGACTGGCTGGTCCGATGGTAAATAGATGTCCTTCCAAGAGGAAGGGGGTGGAGGTGGGCATAGATTGTTAGATAGATGTCTTCTTCTGTGGCAGTTATTTAAATTGTACACTGTAAAAAAAATCTGTAAAAAAAACAGTCCAAGACTGGCAACAGGGCTTCCAGAGATATTCTGTTAAATTACAGAAAATAACTATTTCACAAAATTACAAGCAAAACTGTAAAAATACAGAACATACTTTACGGTCAAAATTCATTAAATTACAGTTTATTACTTTTATCTCTCCAAGTAGCACCTAATGACTAGCATTGAAATATAGTAGCGCAGTAGGCCTAATTAATCAGCTACAGTTCAAAAAACAAGGCAGATTTATTCATAGAAATAATGTCAGACACTTTAAAACATAATAAATAGTTTGAACATTAACACTGTACTGTGTTTAAATAGGTTTAAATAAAAATGCGTTTAAAAGGTAATTAAAATCGCTTCTGTTGTGAAAAACACTTTTTAGTTTTCAACAGGAGGAGTGAAATGTTACAATTCAGCCCACAGTCTGGGTTAGTTGTAACACACCCCGTGGTGAGATGTAAGTTATGATTTCCACCGGGGTGAGATGTACCATTATAAAATAAGAATTATGACCAAACAAATGGATTTGAAAGCTTTTTATTCAACATTGAGCTTTCAGGATAATTTGTGTGTGTCTGTGTCACAAAGCTGAATAAAATGTGCAAATGTGCATCAGCTTCAACAGTCGAACACTATTTGTGTTCAGGCTTCATGAGCCCACAGAGGTCAAACACTGAACTCAAACTACTTTGACTTCTTCCTCTTTCAAGAGATGTAGGAATAAATGATTCACAATTACATCTTTAAATGAGAGATTAGATCTGCTTACAGCGTGTCATTTACAGGATATGTGTCAAAGTCAGCGAGTGATTATAAACACACTGTTTGACCATTTCATACGTGATTTATCTATTCATCTGTGATTTATCAGTTCATACGTGATTTATCAGTTCATTCGTGATTTATCAGTTCATACGTGCAGCATTTCTATGATTTGGTGGAATTGAGATCATATCTTAAGTATTTCAATTTAATTCACCTTTATTTGTATAGCGCTTATACAATGTAGATTGTGTCAAAGCAGCTTCACATAAAAAGTCATAGTAAATAGGAAAAGTGTAGTTCAGTTTGTAGTGTTTAAGTTCAGTTCAGTTTAGCTCAGTTCAGTGTGGTTTAATAATCACTACTGAGAGTCCAAATATTGAAGAGCAAATCCAACGATGCGCAGCTCTATAGATCCTGAACCATGCAAGCCAGAGGCGACAGCGGAGAGGGAAAAAAAAACTTTACTAATGGCGGAAGTGAAGAAAAAAAAAACCTTGAACCAGAAACCAGGCTCAGTTGGGCACGATCATTTTAATTTCTCCGCTGGCCAAACGTCTCGTGCTCGTCTCGAGCTGCAGTCTCAGTGGCGGAGGCTGGAAGCTGGCCTCAGCGAAGACTCGTCTGTCTCTGGAGCGTCACAGGAATCAGCCTCATGTTCTCCACTCTTCCATGACCATCACAGTAGCTGCTCAGGATACGGCCTGGTCCAGGATATGGAAACCTTGGGATCATCTCGTCGTTGGTCTTGGATCGAATCAGTGACTCTGCATAGTCTGAGGGCCTCGGGAAGAGTATCCCCAGGTGGAAATGGAGAATAAAGAAGATAATTAGCGTAGCTGCTGTTCATAGTATATATCAATAAGATGCAGAACCTGTGTGGTAGCCCGCTAACTGGTGCACTAAGTGTATGCTTTACTGAACAGATAGGTCTTTAATCTAGTTTTGAATTGGGAGAGTGTGTCTGAGCCTCGGACGTTATCAGGAAGGCTATTCCAGAGTTTAGGAGCTATAAATGAGAAGGCTCGACCTCCTTTACTCGACTTTGCTATTCTAGGTACTACCAGAAGCCCTAAGTTTTGAGACCTTAAAGAGCAAGTGGATTGTAGCGAGACAGAAGATTGGTTAGATAAACAGGAGCTAGATTATTTAAAGCTTTATATGTAAGAAGCAATATTTTAAGTTCAATACGAAACTTAACAGGCAGCCAGTGTAAGGAGGATAAAATTGGGGTGATGTGATCAAATTTTCTAGACCTGGTAAGAACTCTGGCAGCTGCATTTTGTACTAATTGAAGTTGCAAACAGCAAACAGTGCATTACAGTAGTCCAGCCTAGACGTCATAAAAGCATGGACTAGCTTTTCTGCATCTGAGATGGATAGCATACTTCGTAACTTAGCGATATTTCTCAGATGAAAGAAAGCAGTTTTTGTGACATGGGATATATGATTTTTAAAAGTTAAAGAGCCCATATTATGGGTTTTTAAAAATGCCCTTCCATGTAGTGTGTAACATAGCTCTAAGTGAAGTGAAATATCCAGCTAAGGCTTAAATCTGAAAATGTACAGTGTTTAAAACTATTGATTCATCTATAAAAGAGTCGACTCATAGTGCTTCAAACGAGTCGTCTTGATAACGAGTCATTAGGTGTTTCGTGATGACACGGCTATGAAACACAAGTAGTTGCACGTGCAAACCCGGGACATTTGAAACCTGCGGCCCCGCCCACTAACACAGAAAAAAAGCCCCACACACACACACACACACACACACACACACACACACACACACACACACACACACACACACACAGAGACACACACAGACACCGGTCAAATGAAGTCACGCTGTGCAGATTGACAGTCTAATTAAAGATGAAACCTCAGCAATATAGCCCAGCCTTGAGCAGATCGAGTGCTTCTGGAAATTACATGCTTTTAAAGAAGACTTCATCGGTTTGTAAAAGGAAAGATCAGTAAAGACTGTCAGAACATGGATCAGTGCATCATGGATCAGTTTCTTCCCCCATTTCACAAGTGTAAGTACGTGCGATTAAACTGTTGCCTCGTTTACTCTAGCTTGCAAATTATGCATTTAGTTGTGTTTTGTTACTTGTAACCGTGTGTGCTGTATCAGGTTGACTCTTTATTTTCTCATATCGCGTGTAAAACCACGTTGAAAACGCGACGCGTGCCGCTTTGTTTACGGATCGTCAGCTGTTCCTACACACATGCAACGGTCAAGTTTCAAAATAGTTCAGCTCAGATTCAAGGGAGCTGTCTAATTGCACCCAGCAAGCTGAACTGGCGCTCTAGTCTAGGCGAACGGTGAGTGTGTGTGTGTGTGTGTGTGTGCGTGCGTGCGTGCGTGTGTGTGTGTTGCGCAGGGCCGGTTCAGTAAGCTGAACTGCCGCTCTAGGTTATGGACGATCACGCCGCCCTCAACCCGAAAGTGAAACTAAATGGACCCGTTAGCAACGTGAGGACCGGGGGTGTCGCAGATATAACCAAGGACGCGGGTGGTGGGGGAGGTGTCGCGGACGTCTCCCTCTCTATTGGTGTTGTGTCTTCTAAGGAGGAGGAGGAGGTGTGTGTGTGTGTGTGTGTGTGTGTGTGAGTATCTGTGAAAAGAGCAGGTGAAGGGCTCCTCGCCAGTTCTTGGAGTTTTTGCTCAATAAAATAGTTTGTCGTCAGTATTTCTAGTCCATCGTCTGTAATTACATTTACCCACTGTCACTATAAAGCGTGTATGCACTGTGGCTACTTTTATATTGTTGATTAGCTGCTGGGCATTTCACTCTGTCTCGCGCTGAAGGCTGTCAGTTTCGACCAATCACAACAGGCTGTCATCGGTCCAATCAGCGCAGATTAGCTTCGTGCTGAGGATGGGTTGGGTACAAATCAATCGCTGAACGAATCATATGGGAGTCGCTGGGATAATTAGGTAAAAATAAATGCAGATTATAAGACCATGAAAGTGTTTTTTTGACCTTGCATGCATATTAGACTGTTGTTGGAGACCCTTACAACCTAAATATGACCCCTATTTCATGTATAATATGGGCTCTTTAAATTGCTGTCTAATATGACACCCAGATCTTTTATAGTAGAGCTAACGCTAACTTTGTATCCCTCTAATTGTAGGTCGAGTTGTGAGATCTGCTGTGTACAGGATTTAGGCCCAATAAGTAATAATTCTGTTTTGCCTGAGTTTAAGAGAAGATAATTGTTGGTCATCCAGCCTTTAACATCTTTAATACACTCAGTTAGCTTGGACAGTTTAGACGTCTCGTCAGGTTTAGTTGAAATATATAATTGAGTATCATCTGCATAGCAGTGAAAGCTGATCCCATGTCTTCTAATAATGTCTCCCAGGGGTAGCATGTATATTGTAAACAGCAAAGGGCCTAGAACAGATCCTTGAGGCACCCCGTATTTTACTGGGCTGATTTGTGAAGGCTGTCCATTAATATTCACAAACTGGTAACGGTCAGCTAAGTATGACTTAAACCATTGTAGGGCCTGTCCCTGGACACCTGTAGACTTTAAGTGATAAATAAGGATACCATGGTCAATGGTGTCAAATGCCGCACTAAGATCGAGTAGAACTAATAGCGAGATGCACCCTTGGTCAGCAGCTAAGAGTAAATCGTTGGTTATTTTCACTAATGCAGTTTCTGTACTGTGATAAGCTCTGAAACCTGACTGAAACACTTCAAAAACAAGTAAACCGTGGAGTTGCGTAAACTGTGCACACCCGACCACCGTTTTCAGCCATTTTAATCACATCCAGATCTGCATCACTTAAATCTGCCGGTGCTAATGGCGTAGTGAAAGTGCACCGACACATGCACTCCGGTGTTCATGGCGACCCTGAGTGCGATTCCAAACTTGAGGTCATATGCCGATCCTTCCCCTTTCTCTCCTCCCCACACTTTCCTGTCAATTCTCTTTACTGTTTTGTCCAATAAATGTGAAAACCCTAAAAAAATAATTCTAAAAAAAAAAAAAAAAAATCTGAGGTAACAAACTAAACAGAAAGCCACACCACTAGGCTATTTACAAAACAAATGACTTTAGGCTATATATCGAAAACACACACTATTTTACACAACTATTAACCACATGTTAACACGTTGTGATAATTATTTTACCAATGATGCAGCATGGAGAAATTCCTGAGTTTGCAGTAGCTGAAATGCCAACAGGACTGGTCTGCACTTCTGCAGTTCTCCAGTGTTTATCTGCTCAAGAGCTCCACAGTTTTATAGATTCTTAGCATCTGATGACGTGATGCACTAAACATGCTAATCACAACAGTGTGATCATACAGTACAGGGAACAGCCAATGCTGATCACATCTGTGTTATAGTATGTGTCGAAGTGTAAAAGAGTGTTAAAATATTTAATTATTATTCAGTAATTCCACTACGTACCACTAGAAGGAAGCCCGCATACCACACTTTGAGAACCACTGGTATAGATAGTTAGATAGGCCTCGTCTGTGTCAGGTTTTTTTCTTTTTTAGTTAATGGCGAGCAGGCAGAAGAGGGAGACTCGAGAGAATCGGTGAGCTTGTACCTAAAAATTGCTAAAGAACAGCAGATAGGGTTTGGGGCTTTCATGTTTTTTGCAAGTTGGAGTGGAGCAGAAGGAGACTCACATGGGAAACGGTGGAGATATACTTGAAGACCTGGAGCTCAGGAAGCAGGTAGAATGACTTGAACTGACTGAACAATGGAGTAAGTTTCCAAAGAAATGTATTAAGATTAATTAAAGACTTGATATCTTTCTCTTTGACAGATTGGCCCATGTGGAGGAATAGGGAAACATACCTCAGTAATGACAAGTGCATCATAATAAATTAGGTACAGGCTTAAATTTTTTAAGTTGAATCAAATCAACTTTGTAAAGCATTTTAAAATGATACATTTGAATTTTTAGAGAGTGAGTGTCACAGAAAGGACAAGATTCAGGTGAATAATACAAACAATGTTTATTTACTGGATGGCAGGTGAGTATAAGCAGGTGAGTATATTGATGCTGATGATGAGTCTATGAACATAAACTGGATATTTGACTATGCTGGCTTGGAGACTGATACCACAGATGGTAAACAGGATGAAGACCAGACGAGGAACCAGGAGACACCACTCTAGGAGAGACATGGAAGACAAAGGAGATGCAAGTAAACTGATCTCTAAGAATCAACACTGACAGTGTATAGGGAGTTCAGTCCTTTACTAGCAAAGAGGCCAACACTGAGTGAATGTGAGTGGAGTCTTTATAGTGCTGTCATGATTGTCAGGTGTGTGTCTAATTAGACTCAGGTGAAGGTGCTCGTGGTGCTTCAGTAGGTGGAGAACCTGGTCTTACGGTAACAGTAAGTGATGGTCTGGTATTTCCTTCAGATAGACGGAGATAGATGCAGTATTTTTGTTTGTTTGAATGCTTCATTTTGTTTATTTCTAAACCAACCTGAAGACAATGGAAGATGAAACTTCCAAAGAATGATATTAAGTTTAATTAATGACTTGACATCTTTCTATTGCATTTTGCAGATCTGAAGGGACCACATGGAGAAAAAGAGAATCACACACCTCAGCAACATCATGATGGTCAGGAATTTATTTAAAGAAAATCAGATGGACGTGTGAATCCATGGACGTCATTCCAAGATACAGGAGTGGTGGTTGGTATAGGTAATAATCAGGCCTTTGTGTCAGGTGTTTCTTTTTCAGGTAATGGAGAGAGAGCAGGCAGAAGAGCATCGGTGGACATTTATCTAAAACATGCTAGAGAACAGCAGGCAGGGCTCTGTCAGTGCTGTCTATAGGTGCGTCCCAAATCGCATACTAATACACTATTCTATGTTATTTTGTAGTATAAATAGGGTAAGTAATGCGTTCACACTGAAATATTCTTATTCTAAGACATTAAGTGCACTTTGAATTCCCGGATGATGCACTTATTTAACCGTTAAAAAGTGTGGACTGTTGGACTCTTCACGCACGCAACAGACGCAGTTTTGATCACGAAGAGGAAGGGGTGAAGCTATCAGGCACTTAAGTTTGATTATTTTATTTTGGATTATGAAAGCGAAATTCTTCTCTGGTGAATGCGGTTGTACTCATGGCATGTATTATTTGATAGTTTGGTCATTTCTTTCACTAATTTGGCCACTGTCAAACATCAGCTGGGAAACGGTTTGAATTTGCGGTTAGTAAATAACCGTTAGTGTTCGATTTAGGACGACACTACATTCATATACTATGCTGTTGAGTGGTAAGTGCATAAGTACATAGTGTATAAGTTCATAGTGTATAGTGTGCCATTTGGGACTCAGCTTTTGTCTTTTGCAGGTTGGAGTGGCGCAGAAGAAGGAGACTCACAAGGGGGAACAGCGGAGATATACTTGAAGACCTTGAGCTCAGGAAGAAGGTAGAATGGCTTGAACCGATCCTGAACAATGAAGTTAGTTTCCAAAGAAATGTATTGAGATTAATTAAAGACTTGACATCTTTCTATTGTATTTTGCAGATTGTGATGGACCACATAGAGGGGAATCACACACCTCAGCAACGACTGGAAGTTGATGGTCAGGAATTTCTTTTAAAAAAATCTGATTGATGGGTGCATGGATGGACGTCCTTCCATGATGCAGGAGTGGTGGTTGGTATAGATGGTTAATAGGCTTTGTCTGTGTCAGGTTTGTCTTTTCCTGGTGATGGAGAGAGCAGGCAGATGAGGGAGACTCACTAGAGCATCAGTGGAGAACAGCTATAGGGCGTTGTTGGTGCTGTTTTGTCTTTTGCAGGTTGGAGTGGAGCAGAAGAAGGAGACTCACAAGGGGAATGGTGGAGATATACTTGAAGAACTGGAGCTCAGGAAGCAGGTAGAATGGCTTGAACCGACTGAACAATGGAGTTAGTGTCCAAAGAAATGTATTAAGATTAATTAAAGACTTGATATCTTCTCTTTGACAGATTGGCATGGAGCATGTAGAGAAACAGGGAAACACATGGATGGATGTCCTTCCAAAAGGAAGGGGGTGGTGGTGGGCATAGATTGTTAGATAGATGTCTTGTCTGTGGCAGATATTACTTTGTAGGTAATGGAACCACAACAGGCAGAAGAGAGAGACTCATAAGCGAAATGGTGAATATTTCTCTGGAGAACACTTTGTTTATTGCTGGAGATCAGTCAGCAAGTAGAGCTCTGTTCATCTGTTTTGTCTTTTGCAGATTAGACTGGGGGCATGTGGAGAAATGGGAATTACACCTCAGAGATGTCTGCAAACTGATGGCCTGGTTCGGTCTTTTTGGATTGATGGATGGATGGATAGATTAACGAATGGATGGGTGGTTGGTCCGATGGTAAATAGATGTCCTTCTAAGCAGGAAGGGGGTGGAGGTTAGCATAGATTGTTAAATAGATGTCTTCTTTGTGGCAGTTATTTAAATTGTACACTGTAAAAAAAATCTGTAAAAAAACAGTCCAAGACTGGCAACAGGGCTTCCAGAGATATTCTGTTAAATTACAGAAAATAACTATTTCACAAAAATTACAAGCAAAACTGTAAAATACAGAACATACTTTACGGTCAAAATTCATTAAATTACAGTTTATTACTGTCATCTCTCCAAGTAGCACCTAATGACTAGCATTGAAATATAGTAGCGCAGTAGGCCTAATTAATCAGCTACAGTTCAAAAACAAGGCAGATTTATTCATAGAAATAATGTCAGACACTTTAAACATAATAAATAGTTTGAACATTAACACTGTACTGTGTTTAAATAGGTTTAAATAAAAATGCGTTTAAAAGGTAATTAAAATCGCTTCTGTTGTGAAAAAACACTTTTTAGTTTTCAACAGGAGGAGTGAAATGTTACAGTTCAGCCCACAGTCTGGGTTAGTTGTAACACACACCCGTGGTGAGATGTAAGTTATGATTTCCACCGGGGGTGAGATGTACCATTATAAAATAAGAATTATGACCAAACAAATGGATTTGAAAGCTTTTTATTCAACATTGAGCTTTCAGGATAATTTGTGTGTGTCTGTGTCACAAGCTGAATAAAATGTGCAAATGTGCATCAGCTTCAACAGTCGAACACTATTTGTGTTCAGGCTTCATGAGCCCACAGAGGTCAAACACTGAACTCAAACTACTTTGACTTCTTCCTCTTTCAAGAGCTGTAGGAATACTGACATTAACTCATATAAATACAGTTTACATCTGCTTGGGGTTGGAGGAAACTTCACTGATGTTACTAGCAAGAGTTTTGATGTTACAACTGACCCAGCGTTATGTGGCCATGAATCTGTTCTCCTTACAGCTGAAACATTATCACCAACAATGTGGATTAAACATATCCACATGCAGACACACAAATTACATGAGTTTAACTACAAATCAGGCATTGCTCTGTCAAAAATAATTCAAGTAAAACATATTAATTTCTTAGCTGAACTCTAATATCTGCTGTGTCTGTCACAGGACTGTCATGAGGACTAATATGAGCATGTGTGAAGTGAATCGACTGATTTGTAACTAGTTCCTGCTTGTAGAGATTGTAAGTGTTACAACTATCCTCGCTCTCCCACTTGAAATATAAACATGAACTTGATTGTAAACATGATTCACAATTACATCTTTAAATGAGAGATTAGATCTGCTTACAGTGCGTCATTTACAGGATGTGTCAAAGTCAGCGAGTGATTATAAACACACTGTTTGACCAATTCATACGTGATTTATCAATTCATCTGTGATTATCAGTTCATATGTGATTTATCAATTCATTCGTGATTTATCAGTTCATTCGTGATTTATCAGTTCATAGGTGCAGCATTTCTATAATTTGGTAGAATTGAGATCATATCTTAAGTAAACCGTGGAGTTTGCGTAAACTGTGCACCCGACCACCGTTTTCAGCCATTTTAATCACATCCAGATTCAGTTAAATCTGTCGGTGCCAATGGCGTAGTGAAAAAGTGCACTGACACATGCGCTCCGGTGTTCATGGTGACCTGAGTGCGATTCCCAACTTGAGGTCCCTATGCCGATCCATTCCCCTTTCTCTCCTCCCAACACTTTCCTGTCAATTCTCTATTCAATGTGAAAACTCTAAAAACAATTCTTTAAAAAAAAAAATCTGAACGGTAACAAACTAAACAGGACAGCCACACCACTAGGCTATTTACCAAAACAAATGACTTTAGGCTATCAAACCCCCCGCAAACACATTGTTTTACACAACTATGAACAACATGTTAACACGTTGTGATAATTATTTTACCAGTGATGGCCAGCCATGGGGGAACCTTCCTGAGTTTTGCAGTAGCTGAAATGCCCCACAGGACTGGTCTGCAGACAGCCAAATTTCTCCAGTTGTTTATATGCCTCAAGAGCTCCCACAGTATTATAGGATTCTTAGCATATGATGACGCGATGCAACTAAACATGCGTAATCACAACAGTGTGATCATACAGTACAGGGAACAGCCAATGCTGATCACATGTGTTATTGTATGTGTCGAAGTATAAAAGAGTGTTCAATATTTAATTATTATTCAGAGATTCCTCCACGTACCACTAGAAGGATCCTGCCGTACCACACTTTGAAAACCACTGGTATAGATGATAGGCCTCGTCTGTGTCAGGTTTTTCCTTTTCAGCTAATGGAGAGCAGGCAGAAGAGGGAGACTCAAGAGAATCGGTGAGCTTGTACCTAAAAATTGCTGAAGAACAGCAGATAGGGTTTTGTTGGGGCTGTGGTGTTTTTTTGCAGGTTGGAGTGGAGCAGAGGAGACTCGCATGGGAAACGGTGGAGATATACTTGAAGACCTGGAGCTCAGG
Source organism: Danio aesculapii (assembly GCF_903798145.1). Taxonomy (NCBI): domain Eukaryota; kingdom Metazoa; phylum Chordata; class Actinopteri; order Cypriniformes; family Danionidae; genus Danio; species Danio aesculapii. The sequence continues at coordinate 18,562,100 of NC_079436.1, read as the reverse complement.
AAGCAGGTAGAATGACTTGAACTGACTGAACAATGGAGTAAGTTTCCAAAGAAATGTATTAAGATTAAAGACTTGATATCTTTCTCTTTGACCGATTGGCCCATGTAGAGAAACAGTGAAACATACCTCAGTAATGACAAGTGCATCATATAAATTAGGTACAGCCTAAATTTTTAAGTTGAATCAAATCAACTTTGTAAAGCATTTTCAATGATATATTTGAATTTTTAGAGAGTGTAACAGAAAGGACGGGATTCAGGTGAATAATACAAACAATGTTTATTTACAGGATGGCAGGTGAGTATACGCAGGTGAGTATATTGATGCTGATGAGGAGTCCATGAACATAAACTGGATATTTGACTGTGCAGGCTTGGAGACTGGAGATTGATACCACAGATGGCAAACAGGATGAAGACCAGACGAGGAACCAGGAGACACCACACTAGGAGAGACATGAAAGACACAGGAGACGCAAGTAAACTGATCTCTAAGAATCACCACTGACGGTGTCTAGCGAGTTCAGTCCTTTACTAGCAAAGAGGCCAACACTGAGTGTATGTGAGTGGAGTCTTTATAGTGCTGTGATGATTGTCAGGTGTGTGTCTAATTAGACCTCAGGTGAAGGTGCTCGTGGTGCTTCATTGGGTGGAGAACCTGGTCTTACGGTAACAGTAAGTGATGGTCTGGTATTTCCTTCAGATAGACAGAGATAGATACAGTATTTTTGTTTGTTTGTTGTTTCTATGCTTCATTTTGTTTATTTCTAAACCAACCTGAAGACAATGGAAGATGAAACTTCCAAAGAATGATATTAAGTTTAATTAATGACTTGATATATTTCTATTGTATTTTGCAGATCTGAAGGGACCACATGGAGAAAAAGGGAATCACACACCTCAGCAACGACTGGATGATCAGGAATTTATTTAAGAAAATCAGATGGACGTGTAAATCCATGGACGTCCTCCAAGATACAGGAGTGGTGGTTGGTATAGGTAGTAATCAGGCCTTGTCTGTGTCAGGTGTTTCTTTTTCAGGTAATGGAGAGAGAGCAGGCAGAAGAGCATCGGTGGACATTTATCTAAAACATGCTGGAGAACAGCAGGCAGGGCTCTGTCAGTGCTGTCTATAGGTGCGTCCCAAATCGCATACGAATACACTATTCTATGTTATTTTGTAGTATAAATAGGGTAAGTAATGTGTTCACACTGAAATATTCTTCTTATTCTAAAGACATTAAGTGCACTTTAAATCCCGGATGATGCACTTATTTAACCGTTAAAAAGAAGTGTGGACTGTTGGACTCTTCACGCACGCAACAGCCGCAGTTTTGATCACGAAGAGGAAGGGGTGAAGCTATCAGGCACTTAAGTTTGATTATTTTATTTTGGATTATGAAAGCAAAATTCTCCTCTGGTGAATGCGGTTATACTCATGGCAGGTATTATTTGATAGTTTGGACATTTGTTTCACTAATTTGGCCACCGTCAAACATCAGCTGGGGAACGGTTTGAATTTGCGATTAGTAAATATCCGTTAGTGTTCCATTTAGGATGACATTACATTCATATATTCATAAGTACATAGTGTATAAGTTCATAGTGTATAGTGTGCCATTTGGGACTCAGCTTTTGTCTTTTGCAGGTGGGAGTGGAGCAGAAGAAGGAGACTCACAGGGGGGAGCGGTGGAGAAATACTTGAAGACCTGGAGCTCAGGAAAAAAGGTAGAACTGCTTGAACAGACTGAACAATAGAGTTAGTTTCCAAAGAAATGTATTGAGATTAATTAAAGACCTGACATCTTTCTATTGTATTTGCAGATTGTGATGGACCACATGGAGGGGAATCACACACCTCAGCAACGACTGGAAGTTGATGGTCAGGAATTTCTTTTAAAAAAAAATCAGATTGATGGGTGCATGGATGGATGTCCTTCCATGATGCAGGAGTGGTGGTTGGTATAGATCAGTTTTTCCCAACCCTGTTCCTGAAGGCACACCAACAGTCCACATTTTCAACCTCTCCCTAATCAAACACACCTGAATCATCTTATCATAACATCAGAAGAGACTCCAAAACCTGAAGTTAATGGGTCAGATAATGGAGACATCCAAATATGTACTGTTGGTGTTCCTCCAGGAACAGGGTTGGGAAACACTGGTATAGATGGTTAAATAGGCTTTGTCTGTGTCACGTTTTGTCTTTTCCTGGTGATGGAGAGAGCAGGCAGAAGAGGGAGACTCACTAGAGCATCAGCGGAGAACAGCGTAGGGCGTTGTTGGTGCTGTTTTGTTTTTTGCAGGTTGGAGTGGAGCAGAAGAAGGAGACTCACAAGGGGAACGGTGGAGATATACTTGAAGAACTGGAGCTCAGGAAGCAGGTAGAATGGCTTGAACCGACTGAACAATGGAGTTAGTGTCCAAAGAAATGTATTAAGATTAATTAAAGACTTGATATCTTCTCTTTGACAGATTGGCATGGAGCATGTTGGAGAAACAAGGAAACAGATGGATGTGTGCATGATGGATGTCCTTCCAAAGGAAGGGGGTGGTGGTGGGCATAGATTGTTAGATGTTTTGTCTGTGGCAGATATTACTTTGTAGGTAATGGAACCACAACAGGCAGAAGAGAGAGACTCATAAGCGAAATGGTGAATATTTATCTGGAGAACACTTTGTTTATTGCTGGAGATTAGTCAGCAAGTAGAGCTCTGTTAGTCTTGTTTTGTCTTTTGCAGATTAGACTGGGGCATGTGAGAAATGGGAATTACACCTCAGCAATGACTGCAAACTGATGGTCTGGTTAGGTCTTTTTGGATTGATGGATGGATGGATGGATAGATTAATGAATGGATGACTGGCTGGTCCGATGGTAAATAGATGTCCTTCCGAGAGGAAGGGGGTGGAGGTGGGCATAGATTGTTAGATAGATGTCTTTGTGGCTGTTATTTAAATTGTACACTGTAAAAAAAAATCTGTAAAAAAACAGTCCAAGACTGGCAACAGGGCTTCCAGAGATATTCTGTTAAATTACAGAAAATAACAATTTCACAAAATTACAAGCAAAAACTGTAAAAATACAGAACATACTTTACGGTCAAAATTCATTAAATTACAGTTTATTACTTTTATCTCTCCAAGTAGCACCTAATGACTAGCATTGAAATATAGTAGCGCAGTAGGCCTAATTAATCAGCTACAGTTCAAAAAACAAGACAGATTTATTCATAGAAATAATGTCAGACACTTTAAACATAATAAATAGTTTGAACATTAACACTGTACTGTGTTTAATAGGTTTAAATAAAAATGCGTTTAAAAGGTAATTAAAATCGCTTCTGTTGTGAAAAACACTTTTTAGTTTTCAACAGGAGGAGTGAAATGTTACAATTCAGCCCACAGTCTGGGTTAGTTGTAACACACCCCGTGGTGAGATGTAAGTTATGATTTCCACCGGGGTGAGATGTACCATTATAAAATAAGAATTATGACCAAACAAATGGATTTGAAAGCCTTTTATTCAACATTGAGCTTTCAGGATAATTTGTGTGTGTCTGTGTCACAAAGCTGAATAAAATGTGCAAACGTGCATCAGCTTCAACAGTCGAACACTATTTGTGTTCAGGCTTCATGACCCACAGAGGTCAAACACTGAACTCAAACTACTTTGACTTCTTCCTCTTTCAAGAGCTTTAGAATACTGACATTAACTCATATAAATACAGTTTACATCTGCTTGGGGTTGGAGGAAAACTTCACTGATGTTACTAGCAAGAGTTTTGATGTTACAACTGACCCAGCGTTATGTGGCCATGAATCTGTTCTCCTTACAGCTGAAACATTATCACCAACAATGTGGATTAAACATCCACACGCAGACACACAAATTACATGAGTTTAACTACAAATCAGTCATTGCTCTGTCAAAAATAATTCAAGGTAAACATATTAATTTCTTAGCTGAACTCTAATATCTGCTGTGTCTGTCACAGGACTGTCATGAGGACTAATATGAGCATGTGTGAAGTGAATCCACTGATTTGTAACTAGTTCCTGGTTGTAGAGATTGTAAGTGTTACAACTATCCTTGCTCTCCCACTTGAAATATAAACATGAACTTGTATTTAAAATAATTGATTCACAATTACATCTTTAAATGAGAGATTAGATCCGCGTACATCGCGTCATTTACAGGATGTGTGTCTGAAAGTCAGCGAGTGATTACAAATACACTGTTTGACCAATTCATCTGTGATTTATCAATTCATACTTGATTTATCAGTTCATACGTGCAGCATTTCCATGATTTGGTGGCATTGAGATCATATCTTAAGTAAACCGTGGAGTTTGCGTAATCTGAGCACCTGACCACCGTTTTCAGGCCGACTCGTGTACGGTTCGCGGATGCTCCGTCTGTGGCACACAGAGACTAACTTTAACTTTTGTGTTTCTCCAAGCTTTAAACATGGCAAATTCACTTGAGTCCATGTTCTTGCTGCCCGCACCATTTGAATCACATCCAGATTCATTTAAATCTGAGCAAACAAACTAATCCGAAAGCCACACCGCTAGGCTATTTACAAAACAAATGACTTTAGGCTATACTGTATATCGAAAACGCATATATTTTACACAACTATGAACACACGTTAACACGTTTGTGATAAATATTTTACCAGTGATGCAGCATGGAGAAATTCCTGAGTTTGCAGTAGCTGAAATGCCAACAGGACTGGTCTGCAGAAGCACTTCTCCAGTGTTTATCTGCTCGAGAGCTCCACAGTTTTATAGATTCTTAGCATCTGATGACGCGATGCACTAAACATGCTAATCACAACAGTGTGATCATACAGTACAGGGAACAGCCAATGCTGATCACGTCTGTGTTATCGTATGTGTCGAAGTGTAAGAGTGTTCAAATATTTAATTATTATTCAGAGATTCCTCCACGTACCACTTGAAGGAAGCCCGCATACCACACTTTGAGAACCACTGGTATAGATAGTTAGATAGGCCTCATCTGTCAGGTTTTCCTTTTTTAGCTAATGGAGAGCAGGCAGAAGAGGAAGACTCAAGAGAATCTGTGAGCTTGTATCTAAAAATTGCTGAAGAACAGCAGATAGGGTTTTGTTGGGGCTGTCTTTGTCTTTTGCAGGTTGGAGTGGAGCAGAAGAAGGAGACTCACATGGGAAACGGTGGAGATATACTTGAAGACCTGGAGCTCAGGAAGCAGGTAGAATGACTTGAACTGACTGAACAATGGAGTAAGTTTCCAAAGAAATGTATTAAGATTAAAGACTTGATATCTTTCTCTTTGACAGATTGGCGCATGTGGAGGAACAGGGAAACATACCTCAGTAATGACAAGTGCATCATAATAAATTAGGTACAGGCTTACATTTTTTAAGTTGAATCAAATCAACTTTGTAAAGCATTTTAAAATGATATATTTGATTTTTAGCGAGTGAGTGTCACAAGGACGGGATTCAGGTAAATAACGTAAATGATGTTTATTTACAGGATAGCAGGCGAGTATACGCAGGTGACTATATTGATGCCGATGAGGAGTCCATGAACATAAACTGGATATTTGACTGTGCAGGCTTGGAGACTGGAGATTGATACCACGGATGGTAAACAGGATGAAGACCAGACGAGGAACCAGGAGACACCACACTAGGAGAGACATGGAAGACACAGGAGACGCAAGTAAACTGATCTCTAAGAATCAACACTGACAGTGTATAGGGAGCTCAGTCCTTTACTAGCAAAGAGGCCAACACTGAGTGTATGTGAGGGGAGTCTTTATAGTGCTGTGATGATTGTCAGGTGTGTGTCTAATTAGACTCAGGTGCTCGTGGTGCTTCATTGGGTGGAGAACCTGGTCTTACGGTAACAGTAAGTGATGGTCTGGTATTTCCTTCAGATAGACAGAGATAGATACAGTATTTTTGTTTGTTTCTATGCTTCATTTTGTTTATTTCTAAACCAACCTGAAGACAATGGAGGATGAAACTTCCAAAGAATGATATTAAGTTTAATTAATGACTTGAAATATTTCTATTGTATTTGCAGAGCTGAAGGGACCACATGGAGAAAAAGGGAATCACACACCTCAGCAACGACTGGATGATCAGGAATTTATTTAAAGAAAATCAGATGGACGTGTGAATCCATGGACGTCATTCCAAGATACAGGAGTGGTGGTTGGTATAGGTAGTAATCAGGCCTTGTCTGTGTCAGGTGTTTCTTTTTCAGGTAATGGAGAGAGAGCAGGCAGAAGAGCATCGGTGGACATTTATCTAAAACATTCTGGAGAACAGCAGGCAGGGCTCTGTCAGTGCTGTCTATAGGTGCGTCCCAAATCGCATACGAATACACTATTCTATGTTATTTTGTAGTATAAATAGGGTAAGTAATGCGTTCACACTGAAATATTCTTCTTATTCTAAAGACATTAAGTGCACTTTGAATTCCCGGATGATGCACTTCTTTAACCGTTAAAAAGAAGTGTGGACTGTTGGAATCTCAACGTACGCAACAGCCGCAGTTTTGATCTCAAAGAGGAAGGGGTGAAGCTATCAGGCGCTTAAGTATGAATATTTTATTTTGGATTATGAAAGCAAAATTCTCCTCTGGTGAATGCGGGTAAACTCATGGCAGGTATTATTTGATAGTTTGGTCATTCTTTCACTAATTTGGCCACCATCAAACATCAGCTGGGAAACGGTTTGAATTTGTGGTTAGTAAATAACCGTTAGTGTTCGATTCATATACTATGCTGTTGAGTGTGTAAGTGCATAAGTACATAGTGTATAATTTCATAGTGTATAGTATGCCATTTGGGACTCAGCTTTTGTCTTTTGCAGGTTGGAGTGGAGCAGAAGAAGGAGACTCACAGGGGGAGCGGTTGAGAAATACTTAAAGACCTTGAGCTCAGGAATAAGGTAGAACTGCTTGAACAGACTGAACAATGGAGTTAGTTTCATAAGAAATGTATTGAGATTAATTAAAGACCTGACATCTTTCTATTGTATTTTGCAGATTGTGATGGACCACATGGAGGGGAATCACACACCTCAGCAACGACTGGAAGTTGAGGGTCAGGAATTTCTTTAAAAAATCTGATTGATGGGTGCATGGATGGACATCCTTCCATGATGCAGGAGTGGTGGTTGGTATAGATGGTTAAATAGGCTTTGTCTGTGTCAGGTTTGTCTTTTTCTGGTGATGGAGAGAGCAGGCAGATGAGGGAGACTCACTAGAGCATCAGTGGAAAACAGCTATAGGGCGTTGTTGGTGCTGTTTTTGTCTTTTGCAGGTTGGAGTGGAGCAGAAGAAGCAGACTCACAAGGGGAACGGTGGAGATATACTTGAAGAACTGGAGCTCAGGAAGCAGGTAGAATGACTTGAACCGACTGAACAATGGAGTTAGTGTCCAAAGAAATGTATTAAGATTAATTAAAGACTTGATATCTTCTCTTTGACAGATTGGCATGGAGCATGTAGAGAAACAGGGAAACACATGGATGGGTGCATGGATGGATGTCCTTCCAAAAGGAAGGGGGTGGGGGTGGGCATAGATTGTTAGATAGATGTCTTGTCTGTGGCAGATATTTACATTGTAGGTAATGGAACCACAACAGGCAGAAGAGAGAGACTAACAAGCGAAATGGTGAATATTTATCTGGAGAACACTTTGTTTATTGCTAGAGATCAGTCAGCAAGTAGAGCTCTGTTCATCTTGTTTTATTTTTGCAGATTACACTGGGGCATGTGGAGAAATGGGAATTACACCTCAGAGATGTCTGCAAACTGATGGTCTGGTTAGGTCTTTTTTGGATTGATTGATGGATGGATGGATAGATTAATGAATGGATGGGTGGCTGGTCCGATGGTAAATAGATGTCCTTCCAAGAGGAAGGGGGTGGAGGTGGGGATAGATTGTTAGATAGATGTCTTCTTTGTGGCAGTTATTTAAATTGTACACTGTAAAAAAAATCTGTAAAAAAACAGTCCAAGACTGGCAACAGGGCTTCCAGAGATATTCTGTTAAATTACAGAAAATAACTATTTCACAAAATTACAAGCAAAACTGTAAAAATACAGAACATACTTTACGGTCAAAATTCATTAAATTACAGTTTATTACTGTTATCTCTCCAAGTAGCACCTAATGACTAGCATTGAAATATAGTAGCGCAGTAGGCCTAATTAATCAGCTACAGTTCAAAAACAAGGCAGATTTATTCATAGAAATAATGTCAGACACTTTAAACATAATAAATAGTTTGAACATTAACACTGTACTGTGTTTAAATAGGTTTAAATAAAAATGCGTTTAAAAGGTCATTAAAATCGCTTCTGTTGTGAAAAACACTTTTTAGTTTCCAACAGGAGGAGTGAAATGTTACAATTCAGCCCACAGTCTGGGTTAGTTGTAACACACCCCGTGGTGAGATGTAAGTTATGATTTCCACCGGGGTGAGATGTACCATTATAAAATAAGAATTATGACCAAACAAATGGATTTGAAAGCCTTTTATTCAACATTGAGCTTTCAGGATAATTTGTGTGTGTCTGTGTCACAAAGCTGAATAAAATGTGCAAATGTGCATCAGCTTCAACAGTCGAACACTATTTGTGTTTAGGCTTCATGAGCCCACAGAGGTCAAACACTGAACTCAAACTACTTTGACTTCTTCCTCTTTCAAGAGATGTAGGAATAAATGATTCACAATTACATCTTTAAATGAGAGATTAGATCTGCTTACAGCGTGTCATTTACAGGATATGTGTCAAGTCAGCGAGTGATTATAAACACACTGTTTGACCATGTCATACGTGATTTATCAGTTCATATGTGCAGCATTTCTATGATTTGGTGGAATTGAGTTCATATCTTAAGTATTTCAATTCAATTCACCTTTATTTGTATAGCGCTTATACAATGTAGATTGTGTCAAAGCAGCTTCACATAAAAGGTCATAGTAAATAGGAACAGTGTAGTTCAGTTTGTAGTGTTAAAGTTCAGTTCAGTTGAGCTCAGTTCAGTGTAATTTAATAATCACTACTGAGAGTCCAAATTTTGAAGAGCAAATCCAACGATGCGCAGCTCTATAGATCCTGAGCCATGCAAGCCAGAGGCGACAGCGGAGAGGGAAAAAAAAAACTTCACTAATGGCGGAAGTGAAGAAAAAAACCTTGAACCAGAAACCAGGCTCAGTTGGGCACGATCATTTGAAATTCTCCGCTGGCCAAACGTCTCGTGCAGAGCTGCAGTCTCAGTGGCGGATGCTGGAAGCTGGCCTCAGTGAAGACTCGTCTGTCTCTGGAGCGTCACAGGAATCAGTCTCATGTTCTCCACTCTTCCATGACCATCACAGTAGCTGCTCAGTATACGGCCTGGTCCAGGATATGGAAACCTTGAGTGTTGGATCTGTTTACAGGCCTACAGTCGATTGTAAAAAGGGAGTAGAGGAAGGGGCTCAGCACGCAGCCCTGTGGTACACCAGTGTTGAGTGTGACGGTGGTGGAGCAGATGTGGCCTGATCTAACATTCTGAGGTCTGTTAGTCAGAAAGTCCATAACCCAATTGCAGAGAGACGTGTCGATATCCAGGTCTCTGAGTTTGATCAGTAACTTAGAGGGTATGACAGTGTTGAATGCTGAGCTAAAGTCAACAAACAGCATTCGTGCATAAGTGTTTTTATTGTCCAGGTGTGTGAGGACAGAGTGCAGTGCTATGGAGACGGCATCTTCTGTGCTCCTGTTGCCACGGTAGGCAAACTGATGTGGGTCCAGTGTGGATGGCAGAGAGTCTTTCAGATGTGCCAGGACCAACCGCTCGAAGCACTTCATGATGATGGGTGTGAGTGCTACAGGGCGGTAGTCATTCAGGCATGATGGGCTGGAGTGTTTCGGCACTGGCACAATAGAGGTGGTTTTAAAGCATGTTGGCACAGTTGCTAGGTTAAGCGACAGGTTGAAAATGTCTGTGAATACCCCAGTGAGCTGTTCTGCACATGCTTTGAGGACGCGCCCAGGAATACCGTCTGGTCCAGCAGCCTTACGCACATTGATCCGACTCAGTGCGGAGTAGACTTCTGAGTAGGTGAGTGTGATAGGTGAGTGGTCGGTTGAGGTAGTGTTCTTGGTGTAGGGTTCTGTATTGTCTGTTTCAAAGCGGGCATAAGTCATTTAGCTCATTTAGGAAGGAGACATTTGTGGCTGTGGGGGTGGACTGGCTGGGTTGCTGATGGCCTGGATGCCCTGCCACATGCGCCGAGGATCAGAGTTGGAAAAGTGTTCCTCTGGCTTTAGCTTGTAACAGTGCTTGGCCTTTTTGTTGCCCCTCTTCAGATTAGCCCTGGAAGTGCTGTAGGCCTGTGCATCCCCTGATCTGAATGCAGTGTTGCGTGCCTTCAGCAGGAGGCGCACCTCCTTGTTCATCCATGGCTTTTGATTTGGGTATGTGGTGATCTGTTTCTGGGTTGTAACACTGTCTATGGTGGTGTTGATATATTCCAGAACAGAGGAAGTGTAACTGTCAATGTCTGTGTGAGAGCCACATGTGGCCTGGGAAGCAAACATACTCCAGTCTGTGTGTTCAAACCTGTCCTGGAGTGTGGAGTCCACCCCCGCTGGCCACACTTTGATGGTCCTTACTGATGGCTTCACACGGTTGACGATGGGTGGGTACTTGGGGGTGAGAAACAAACAAAGGTGGTCTGATTGACCCAAGTGGGGGAGGGGGGTAACAGCGTATGCTTCAGCCATGTTTGTGTAAACTTGGTCTAAAGTTTTGTTTCCCCTTGTGTGGCAGAAAATGTTTTGATGGAATTTGGGAAGCACTGTCTTTAAGTTTGAGTGATTTAAAATCCCCCGCAACAATAAAAGCAGCCTCCGGGTGAGCAGTCTGTTGTTTGCTGATGGCTGCATGAAGTTCATTCATAGCGAGCTTGGCATCAGCGTCGGGAGGGATATAAGCAGCAGTTATTATGGTGGAGGTGAACTCCCGTGGCAGATAAAACGGTCTACATTTAACCATTAGAAATTCCAGGTAAACAGAGCAATGTCTCCCAACGATGACAGAGTTTGTGCACCAAGCTTTGTTAATATAAATGCATAATCCTCCGCCTCTGGTCTTACCGGAGTCATCCGCCGTTCTGTCTGCTCGGAATGTTTGATGCTCCGTTAGCGATTATAGCGTTGTCTGGTATCCCGCTGTTTAGCCATGTTTCTGTGAAAATCATGACATTACAGTTCCATAATCTTTTGCTGTGGTTGATGCGCAGTCGAATCTCATCCATTTTGTTCACCAGTGACCGTACATTGGCGAGAAAGATGCTGGGTAAAGAGAGCCGGTGTGGTGTTAGCTTTAGCTTAGCTCTTAGCCCGCCGCGCTTCCCCCGTCTTTGTTTACGATCTCTGCGCCGCCTCCGAGCACTTCCGCCCGGCCGGGTAGGACTCTCAGGCCCAAGTGTTCTGGCGATCTCAGGGATGAGTCGAAGATTGTTAATAAAACTGTCCGGAATGCACAATCCAAAATCCAAGATGTCCTGTCGGGTGTACGATGTAAAGGCACTGCTGTTCTGCACGAACAGACCCAAAATGAGCAGGAATAATACTGCAAAATTGCAGATACTGGAGAGACACTGAGCCTCGCGAACCAAACGCGCCGCCATCTTGTCTCAACTGAGATCAGAACCTTATCAATAAGATGCAGAACCTGTGTGGAAGCCCGCTAAGTGGTGCACTAAGTGTATGCTTTACTGAACAGATAGGTCTTTAATCTAGTTTTGAATTGGGAGAGTGTGTCTGAGCCTCGGACATTATCAGGAAGGCTATTCCAGAGTTTAGGAGCTATAAATGAGAAGGCTCGACCTCCTTTACTCGACTTTGCTATTCTAGGTACTACCAGAAGCCCTAAGTTTTGAGACCTTAAAGAGCGAGTTGGATTGTAGTGAGACAGAAGATTGGTTAGATAAAGAGGAGCTAGATTATTTAAAGCTTTATATGTAAGAAGCAATATTTTAAATTCAATACGAAACTTAACAGGCAGCCAGTGTAAGGAGGATAAAATTGGGGTGATGTGATCAAATTTTCTAGACCTGGTAAGAACTCTGGCAGCTGCATTTTGTACTAATTGAAGTTTGTTAATAGAGGATGCTGGGCAGCCAGCAAACAGTGCATTACAGTAGTCCAGCCTAGAAGTCATAAAAGCATGGACTAGCTTTTCTGCATCTGAGATGGATAGCATATTTTGTAACTTGGCGATATTTCTCAGATGAAAGAAAGCAGTTTTTGTGACATGGGATATATGATTTTTAAAAGTTAAATTGCTGTCTAATATGACACCCAGATCTTTTATAGTAGAGCTAACGCTAACTTTGTATCCCTCTAATTGTAGGTCGAGTTGTGAGATCTGCTGTGTACAGGATTTAGGCCCAATAAGTAATAATTCTGTTTTGTCTGAGTTTAAGAGAAGATAATTGTTGGTCATCCAGTCTTTAACATCTTTAATACACTCAGTTAGCTTGGACAGTTTAGACGTCTCGTCAGGTTTAGTTGAAATCTATAATTGAGTATCATCTGCATAGCAGTGAAAGCTGATCCCATGTCTTCTAATAATGTCTCCCAGGGGTAGCATGTATATTGTAAACAGCACCCCGTTGAGGCACCCCGTATTTTACTGGGCTGATTTGTGAAGGCTGTCCATTAATATTCACAAACTGGTAACGGTCAGCTAAGTATGACTTAAACCATTGTAGGGCCTGTCCCTGGACACCTGTAGACTTTAAGTGATTAATAAGGATACCATGGTCAATGGTGTCAAATTCCGCACTAAGATCGAGTAGAACTAATAGCGAGATGCACCCTTGGTCAGCAGCTAAGAGTAAATCGTTGGTTATTTTCACTAATGCAGTTTCTGTACTGTGATGAGCTCTGAAACCTGACTGAAACACTTCAAAAACAAGTAAACCATGGAGTTTGCGTAAACTGTGCACCCGACCACCGTTTTCAGCCATTTTAATCACATCCAGATTCACTTAAATCTGTCGGTGCCAATGGCGTAGTGAAAAGTGCACCGACAAATGCACTCCGGTGTTCATGGCGACCTGAGTGCGATTCCCAACTTGAGGTCATATGCCGATCCTTCCCCTTTCTCTCCTCCCCACACTTTCCTGTCAATTCTCTTTACTGTCTTGTCCAATAAATGTGAAAACCCTAAAAAAAGTAATTCTAAGAAAAAAAAAATCTGAGGTAACAAACTAAACCGAAAGCCACACCGCTAGGCTATTTACAAAACAAATGACTTTGGACTATATAATCGAAAAACACATTATTTTACACAACTATGAACACGCATGTTAACATGTTTGTGATAATTATTTTACCAGTGATGCAGCATGGAGAAATTCCTGAGTTTGCAGTAGCTGAAATGCCAACAGGACTGGTCTGCAGAAGCACTTCTCCAGTGTTTATCTGCTCGAGAGCTCCACAGTTTTATAGATTCTTAGCATCTGATGACGCGATGCACTAAACATGCTAATCACAACAGTGTGATCATACAGTACAGGGAACAGCCAATGCTGATCACATCTGTGTTATTGTATGTGTCGAAGTGTAAAAGAGTGTTCAAATATTTAATTATTATTCAGAGATTCCTCCACGTACCACTAGAAGGAATCCCGCGTACCACACTTTGAGAACCACTGGTATAGATAGTTAGATAGGCCTCGTCTGTGTCAGGTTTTTCCTTTTTCAGCTAATGGAGAGCAGGCAGAAGAGGGAGACTCAAGAGAATCGGTGAGCTTGTACCTAAAAATTGCTGAAGAACAGCAGATAGGGTTTTGTTGGGGCTGTGGTGTTTTTTGCAGGTTGGAGTGGAGCAGAAGGAGACTCGCATGGGAAACGGTGGAGATATACTTGAAGACCTGGAGCTCAGGAAGCAGGTAGAATGACTTGAACTGACTGAACAATGGAGTAAGTTTCCAAAGAAATGTATTAAGATTAAAAACTTGATATCTTTCTCTTTGACCGATTGGCCCATGTGGAGAAACAGTGAAACATACCTCAGTAATGACAAGTGCATCATAGTAAATTAGGTACAGCCTTAAATTTTTTAAGTTGAATCAAATCAACTCTGTAAAGCATTTTCAAATGATATTTGAATTTTTAGAGAGTGTAACAGAAAGGACGGGATTCAGGTGAATAATACAAACAATGTTTATTTACAGGATGGCAGGTGAGTATACGCAGGTGAGTATATTGATGCTGATGAGGAGTCCATGAACATAAACTGGATATTTGACTGTGCAGGCTTGGAGACTGGAGATTGATACCACAGATGGCAAACAGGATGAAGACCAGACAAGGAACCAGGAGACACCACACTAGGAGAGACATGGAAGACACAGGAGACGCAAGTAAACTGATCTCTAAGAATCAACACTGACAGTGTATAGGGAGCTCAGTCCTTTACTAGCAAAGAGGCCAACACTGAGTGTATGTGAGGGGAGTCTTTATAGTGCTGTGATGATTGTCAGGTGTGTGTCTAATTAGACTCAGGTGAAGGTGCTCGTGGTGCTTCATTGGGTGGAGAACCTGGTCTTACGGTAACAGTAAGTGATGGTCTGGTATTTCCTTCAGATAGACAGAGATAGATACAGTATTTTTGTTTGTTTGTTTGTATGCTTCATTTTGTTTATTTCTAAACCAACCTTAAGACAATGGAAGATGAAACTTCCAAAGAATGGTATTAAGTTTAATTAATGACTTGATATATTTCTATTGTATTTTGCAGATCTGAAGGGACCACATGGAGAAAAAGGGAATCACACACCTCAGCAGCGACTGGATGGTCAGGAATTTATTTAAAGACAATCAGATGGACGTGTGAATCCATGGACGTCATTCCAAGATACAGGAGTGGTGGTTGGTATAGGTAGTAATCAGGCCTTGTCTGTGTCAGGTGTTTCTTTTTCAGGTAATGGAGAGAGAGCAGGCAGAAGAGCATCGGTGGACATTTATCTAAAACATGCTGGAGAACAGCAGGCAGGGCTCTGTCAGTGCTGTCTATAGGTGCGTCCCAAATCGCATACGAATACACTATTCTATGTTATTTTGTAGTATAAATAGGGTAAGTAATGTGTTCACACTGAAATATTCTTCTTATTCTAAAGACATTAAGTGCACTTTAAATTCCCGGATGATGCACTTATTTAACCGTTAAAAAGAAGTGTGGACTGTTGGACTCTTCACGCACGCAACAGCCGCAGTTTTGATCCCGAAGAGGAAGGGGTGAAGCTATCAGGCACTTAAGTTTGATTATTTTATTTTGGATTATGAAAGCAAAATTCTCCTCTGGTGAATGCGGGTAAACTCATGGCAGGTATTATTTGATAGTTTGGACATTTGTTTCACTAATTTGGCCACCGTCAAACATCAGCTGGGGAACGGTTTGAATTTGCGATTAGTAAATATCCGTTAGTGTTCGATTTAGGATGACACTACATTCATATACTAAGCTGTTGAGTGTTTAAGTGCATAAGTACATAGTGTATAAGTTCATAGTGTATAGTGTGCCATTTGGGACTCAGCTTTTGTCTTTTGCAGGTGGGAGTGGAGCAGAAGAAGGAGACTCACAGGGGGGAGCGGTGGAGAAATACTTGAAGACCTGGAGCTCAGGAAAAAGGTAGAACTGCTTGAACAGACTGAACAATGAAGTTAGTTTCCAAAGAAATGTATTGAGATTAATTAAAGACCTGACATCTTTCTATTGTATTTTGCAGATTGTGATGGACCACATGGAGGGGAATCACACACCTCAGCAACGACTGGAAGTTGATGGTCAGGAATTTCTTTAAAAAAAAATCAGATTGATGGGTGCATGGATGGATGTCCTTCCATGATGCAGGAGTGGTGGTTGGTATAGATCAGTGTTTCCCAACCCTGTTCCTGAAGGCACACCAACAGTCCACATTTTCAACCTCTCCCTAATCAAACACACCTGAATCATCTTATCATAACATCAGAAGAGACTCCAAAACCTGAAGTTAATGGGTCAGATAATGGAGACATCCAAAATATGTACTGTTGGTGTTCCTCCAGGAACAGGGTTGGGAAACACTGGTATAGATGGTTAAATAGGCTTTGTCTGTGTCACGTTTGTCTTTTCCTGGTGATGGAGAGAGCAGGCAGAAGAGGGAGACTCACTAGAGCATCAGTGGAGAACAGCTATAGGGCGTTGTTGGTGCTGTTTTTGTTTTTTGCAGGTTGGAGTGGAGCAGAAGAAGGAGACTCACAAGAGGAACGGTGGAGATATACTTGAAGAACTGGAGCTCAGGAAGCAGGTAGAATGGCTTGAACCGACTGAACAATGGAGTTAGTGTCCAAAGAAATGTATTAAGATTAATTAAAGACTTGATATCTTCTCTTTGACAGATTGGCATGGAGCATGTGGAGAAACAAGGAAACAGATGGATGTGTGCATGGATGGATGTCCTTCCAAAAGGAAGGGGGTGGTGGTGGGCATAGATTGTTAGATGTTTTGTCTGTGGCAGATATTTACTTTGTAGGTAATGGAACCACAACAGGCAGAAGAGAGAGACTCACAAGCGAAATGGTGAATATTTATCTGGAGAACACTTTGTTTATTGCTGGAGATTAGTCAGCAAGTAGAGCTCTGTTAGTCTTGTTTTGTCTTTTGCAGATTAGACTGGGGCATGTGGAGAAATGGGAATTACACCTCAGCAATGACTGCAAACTGATGGTCTGGTTAGGTCTTTTTTGGATTGATGGATGGATGGATAGATTAATGAATGGATGGCTGGCTGGTCCGATGGTAAATAGATGTCCTTCCGAGAGGAAGGGGGTGGAGGTGGGCATAGATTGTTAGATAGATGTCTTTGTGGCTGTTATTTAAATTGTACACTGTAAAAAAAATCTGTAAAAAAACAGTCCAAGACTGGCAACAGGGCTTCCAGAGATATTCTGTTAAATTACAGAAAATAACTATTTCACAAAATTACAAGCAAAAACTGTAAAAATACAGAACATACTTTACGGTCAAAATTCATTAAATTACAGTTTATTACTGTTATCTCTCCAAGTAGCACCTAATGACTAGCATTGAAATATAGTAGCGCAGTAGGCCTAATTAATCAGCTACAGTTCAAAAACAAGGCAGATTTATTCATAGAAATAATGTCAGACACTTTAAACATAATAAATAGTTTGAACATTAACACTGTACTGTGTTTAAATAGGTTTAAATAAAAATGCGTTTAAAAGGTCATTAAAATCGCTTCTGTTGTGAAAAACACTTTTTAGTTTCCAACAGGAGGAGTGAAATGTTACAATTCAGCCCACAGTCTGGGTTAGTTGTAACACACCCCGTGGTGAGATGTAAGTTATGATTTCCACCGGGGTGAGATGTACCATTATAAAATAAGAATTATGACCAAACAAATGGATTTGAAAGCCTTTTATTCAACATTGAGCTTTCAGGATAATTTGTGTGTGTCTGTGTCACAAAGCTGAATAAAATGTGCAAACGTGCATCAGCTTCAACAGTCGAACACTATTTGTGTTTAGGCTTCATGAGCCCACAGAGGTCAAACACTGAACTCAAACTACTTTGACTTCTTCCTCTTTCAAGAGCTGTAGGAATACTGACATTAACTCATATAAATACAGTTTACATCTGCTTGGGGTTGGAGAAAACTTCACTGATGTTACTAGCAAGAGTTTTGATGTTACAACTGACCCAGCGTTATGTGGCCATGAATCTGTTCTCCTTACAGCTGAAACATTATCACCAACAATGTGGATTAAACATCCACATGCAGACACACAAATTACATGAGTTTAACTACAAATCAGGCATTGCTCTGTCAAAAATAATTCAAGTAAAACATATTAATTTCTTAGCTGAACTCTAATATCTGCTGTGTCTGTCACAGGACTGTCATGAGGACTAATATGAGCATGTGTGAAGTGAATCCACTGATTTGTAACTAGTTCCTGGTTGTAGAGATTGTAAGTGTTACAACTATCCTTGCTCTCCCACTTGAAATCTAAACATGAACTTGTATTTAAAATAAATGATTCACAATTACATCTTTAAATGAGAGATTAGATCCGCGTACATCGCGTCATTTACAGGATGTGTGTCAGAAAGTCAGCGAGTGATTACAAATACACTGTTTGACCAATTCATCTGTGATTTATCAATTCATACTTGATTTATCAGTTCATACGTGCAGCATTTCCATGATTTGGTGGCATTGAGATCATATCTTAAGTAAACCGTGGAGTTTGCGTAATCTGAGCACCTGACCACCGTTTTCAGGCCGACTCGGGTACGGTTCGCGGATGCTCCGTCTGTGCACACAGAGACTAACTTTAACTTTTGTGTTTCTCCAAGCTTTAAACATGGCAAATTCACTTGAGTCCATGTTCTGCTGCCCGCACCATTTGAATCACATCCAGATTCATTTGAATCTGAGTGAACAAACTAATCCGAAAGCCACACCGCTAGGCTATTTACTAAACAAATGACTTTAGGTTATACTGTATATCGAAAACGCATATTATTTTACACAACTATGAACACATGTTAACACGTTTGTGATAAATATTTTACCAGTGATGCAGCATGGAGAAATTCCTGAGTTTGCAGTAGCTGAAATGCCAACAGGACTGGTCTGCAGAAGCACTTCTCCAGTGTTTATCTGCTCGAGAGCTCCACAGTTTTATAGATTCTTAGCATCTGATGACGTGATGCACTAAACATGCTAATCATAACAGTGTGATCATACAGTACAGGGAACAGCCAATGCTGATCACATCTGTGTTATTGTATGTGTCGAAGTGTAAAAGAGTGTTCAAATATTTAATTATTATTCAGTAATTCCTCTACGTACCACTAGAAGGAAGCCCGCATACCACACTTTGAGAACCACTGGTATAGATAGTTAGATAGGCCTCGTCTGTTTCAGGTTTTTTCTATTTCAGCTAATGGAGAGCAGGCAGAAGAGGGAGACTATCACCAGTATAAACTATTTCACAAAATTACAAGCAAAAACTATAAA
This sequence comes from Danio aesculapii, assembly GCF_903798145.1. Classification (NCBI taxonomy): domain Eukaryota; kingdom Metazoa; phylum Chordata; class Actinopteri; order Cypriniformes; family Danionidae; genus Danio; species Danio aesculapii. The sequence continues at coordinate 18,542,998 of NC_079436.1, read as the reverse complement.
AATACAGAACATACTTTACGGTCAAAATTCATTAAATTACAGTTTATTACTGTTGATAATTTGCATTTTTACTGAAAAAACAGGAAAAAAACAATGTCAGAAGAAAAAAATATAAATAGTCTGTAAAAATAAACAAATTTCTTTCTCCATAATTACAAGTTATTACTGTCAATGTAACAGATTCTAACTGTAATAATACAAGTAATTACTGCCATTTACTTATTACTGCAATTATGCAGATTATTACTGTCATTTTATTATTGTAATTATACGGATTAGTGTTTTTTTTTTTTTTTTTTTTTTTTTTAAAGATTATTACTGTAAATATACAGGTTATTAATGTAATTATACAAGTTAATTAATGTGATTATAATGATTATTACTGTAACACGTGGATGACAGACAACGTTAGGATCCAAGTGCAGGTTTATTCGGTAGTCAGGCAAGCAAGGGTCAACACAGGTGCAAACAGATGAATAAAGGCAAATCCAGAATCGTAGTCACTATAACAGGCGAGAGGTCAGAAGGCAGGCAGTGAACATGGATAAACAGACAAACTTGGCAAGGGTCAAAACACTGAGAAACAAGACTAAGGAAAACGCGTTGAATTGTCACTTTACAGGTAAACAAGACTCGGCCAGGAAGTGAGTGTGTGTGCTGCTAAAGTAGTGTGTGTGATTAGTCCAGAAGCAGCATCAGCTGTGGGAGTCCAATCAGTGGAGACTTGGAGAGTGTGTGTGTGTGTGTGTGTGTGTGTGTGTGTGTGTGGCATGACTGAATTTGTAGTTCATAAAATGTAGTCCATGTGAATGTGAGTGTTTACCAGCGACCTCTGGTGGTTAGATCGCTGGTAATCATGACAGAGCCCCCCCTCTAAGGAGTGGCTTCCAGACACTCCTAATACTGATCAGGCGGGAGGTCGAGCAGAGGCGGAACAGGGGGAGGGATGGAGGGCCAGGACCATGCAGTGGAGGTGTACCTGGGGCGTGGAGTTGCGGAGGGCCTGGAGGGTGGAGCTGTGGACGGCCTGGAGGGTGGAGCTGTGGACGGCCTGGAGGGTGGAACTGCGGTGGGCCTGGGGCGTGGAGCTGCGGTGGGCCTGGGGCGTGGAGCTGCGGTGGGCCTGGGGCGTGGAGCTGCGGTGGGCCTGGGGCGTGGAGCTCCGGTGGGCCTGGGGCGTGGAGCTGCGGTATGTCTGGGGGCTTAGGTTCAGCAGGCATCGGCGGGTCATATGGACCTGATGGATCACACAGCTTTGGCAGCTCTGTGAAGTCCTGCGGCCTTGGCAGCCATTCGTGGAACTCAGACTGCGGCTCCGACCTTTCGTGGGACTCAGGTAGCGGTTCGGGCCTTTCGTGGCACTCAGGTGGCGGCTCAGGCCTTTCGTGGAACTCAGGTGACTGCTCTGGCCATTCGTGGGACTCAAGGGGATCTGGCGCCCGCCATTCGGGAAGCTCATGTGGTGGCAGCCATTCAGAAAGCTCAGGAGGCGGCGGCGACAATTCAGGAAGCTCAGGCGGCGGTAGCGGCCATTCAGGAAGCTCAGGCGGCCATTCAGAAAGCTCAGGCGGCGGTGGCGACCATTCAGGAAACTCAGGCGGCCATTCAGGAAACTCAGGCGGCGGCGGCCATTCAGGAAGCTCAGGAGGCTGCGGCGGCCATTCAGGAAGCTCAGGAGGCGGCGGCGGCGGCCATTCAGGAAGCTCAGGAGGCGGCGGCGGCCATTCAGGAAGCTCAGGAGGCGGCGGCGGCCATTCAGGAAGCTCAGGAGGCGGCGGCGGCCATTCAGGAAGCTCAGGAGGCGGCGGCGGCCATTCAGGAAGCTCAGGCGGCGGTGGCGGCCATTCAGGAAGCTCAGGCGGCCATTCAGAAAGCTCAGGCGGCGGTGGCGACCATTCAGGAAACTCAGGCGGCCATTCAGGAAGCTCAGGAGGCGGCGGCCATTCAGGAAGCTCAGGAGGCGGCGGCGGCCATTCAGGAAGCTTAGAAGGGGGCGGTGGCCATTCAGGAAGCTCAGGAGGCGGCGGCGGCCATTCAGGAAGCTTAGGAGGCGGCGGCGGCCATTCAGGAAGCTCAGGAGGCGGCGGCCATTCAGGAAGCTCAGGCGGCGGCAGCAGCTCTGGCAGCAGTGGCGGCTGTGGCTCAGGCAGTGGCGGTAGTGGCTCTGGCAGCTCTGGTGGCGGCAGTGGCTCTGGCAGCGGCTCTGGCAGTTCTGGTGGCGGCAGTGGCTCTGGCAGCGGCTCTGGTGGTGACTGAGGATCTGGCAGCTCTGGAGGATCTGGCAGCTCTGGAGGATCTGGCAGCTCTGGAGGTGGTGGTGGCAGCTCTGGCAGTAACAGCTCTGGTGGTGGCAGCAGCTCTGGCAACTCAGGTGGCGGTGGCCATTCTGGTGGCTCAGGTGATGTTTCAGGAACTGGAAAAGGAACTATGGCAGGAACAGACTTGGAACAAGAAACCATCTTCTGAGCAGGTGACAGACTGGCGCATGCCATATTGTGAGCTGGTGAACTTAAAGCGGCCATCTTGTGAGCTAGAGGACTGGAGGCAGCCATCTTGTGAGCTGGAGACATGAGTATGGGTGATGCAAGCATATTGGTGCTAATGTGTTGGGCAGCAAGCCCCGTCGCCAGCGGGTCTTGCTCTCTATTGCCCCCCCCCCCAAAAAATGTAGGGGTCTCTTCCACCTCGCCTACGGTGAAGGGGGAACCAATAGCTTGTAAAGCCACAGATGAGGATGAGGGTGGATTTTAGTGGTTCATTTAGTCCACGATAAAAGAAATCAATGAGTATACAGTCCAGGAGGGTGGTGTCATTGGCTATGTCCAGAAAAGAATTAATATGGTCCTCGAGGGAATTCGTACCTTGCCTTAATCTGACTAGACGTCATGCTGAATCCATGATAGGCCGAGTCTTCTGTAACACGTGGATGACAGACAATGTTAGGATCCAAGTGCAGGTTTATTCGGTAGTCAGGCAAGCAAGGGTCAACACAGGTGCAAACAGATGAATAAAGGCAAATCCAGAATCGTAGTCACTATAACAGGCGAGAGGTCAGAAGGCAGGCAGTGAACATGGATAAACAGACAAACTTGACAAGGGTCAAAACACTGAGAAACAAGACTAAGGAAACCGCGTTGAATTGTCACTTTACAGGTAAACAAGACTCGGCCAGGAAGTGAGTGTGTGTGCTGCTAAAGTAGTGTGTGTGATTAGTCCAGAAGCAGCATCAGCTGTGGGAGTCCAATCAGTGGAGACTTGGAGCAGGTGTGTGTGTGTGGCATGACTGAATTTGTAGTTCATAAGATGTAGTCCATGTGAATGTGAGTGTTTACCAGCTACCTCTGGTGGTTAGATCGCTGGTAATCATGACAATTACTGTAATTATACACATTAATTAATGTGATTATACAGATTAATTCATGTAATTATGCTCAATCTAATTATTCCATAATTTTCAACTTTTAACATACTTTTAAAACAGAAAAAAATATTTTAAAGAATGATTAAAAAAAGCTTAAGTACAAGTAATTGCTGTTGTCATAAAACACTGTAAATATAACTAGAACTATAATATAGTTTAACAATTATTGTTTGTAGGATATGTAGGTTAAAAATTGCTTGAAAAAATACAAAACTGTTATACTTCTAATTTTTTATTTCTTCTTTTTTTTTTTTTTACAAATTACACATTTGGTCATCATTTAACAACAAAACAAAGGTTGGTGTCATGTGAGGACGCTTGCACAACAAAGTTGAGGATCAAATAGCAGTTTATTAAGAGAATCGTCTTGCAATTAAAGGTTGAAACAGGAACAAGCAGGTGCAAACAGATAATGCCGGGCATAAAGACGGCAAACAAAGTAGCAAAGCAAAGGGTCAAACACAGCAAGGGAAACCGCATCGCAACGCTCACTAAACAGTTAAACAAGACTCAGCAACCATGTGTCTGTGTGTTTATAGTCCTTGAAATCAGTCCATAATGATCCTCCGACTCTGTGTGAATTAGGAACCCGGGTGTGTGAGGTGCATGCTGGGAGTTGTAGTTCATTAAAGTAGCGTGTGTAGTTCTTCAGCGATCCGCAGCTGTTAGATCACAGGTGATCGTAACAATTACTTAATAATAATTATGTAATTTATTACAGAACATATCTGTAAAACAACAGGTATTTCACTGTATGATGAAATAACAGGAAAATTCTGTAAAAAAATAGACAATTACCTGTAAAGTAAAGTTTTTTTTTTACAGTGTACTTAATGAACACACAACAGGCAGAAAAGAGAGACTCACAAGAGCATCAGGAGCAGGAGGTGTCGCTAGACCCCATTTACGGGGGCACGGGCCCTAGTAAATGGGGCAATGTAGTAAATAAAGCAACATAGTTTAATCAAAAACAAACTGATGCACATGTGCAGAAAACCATTCTGCAACCATTGTGTGCCTCATGCGCCACTGCTTCTGCTTTTGGTTATTTAACACGCAGGCTGAAAAAAATATGTGCCACTCATACACTGTGAAACGGCGTAACAGCCTTTAATGCAGTGATGTTGCCAAAACTAATGTTTTAGTAATATGATGATGATGATATTTTGACTAAACATGGCTGCTGTAAGAGGATTTTTCGCAGGACGCACAAAGGAGAGAAGATGAGTCAGTGAAGTTAAACTTAACTCAGGTCTCAGACAAAAGATAATTCTAGACATTTTTGTTTTGTGTCCTCTAGAATTGTCATAAAATTTAAATTCATGCAAAATATTTTTTTTGAAGATCTTAAATCACTCCAGTTGTGTCTTTGCATTGGATTGATTTCTGTTATTTATTTAGAATAATATTTGTGTAATAATAATACTTTAATAATAATAATACTTGTAATATAATGTTAATTTATTCCATTGGCGACTCCTAGAGGCAATTGTGTTATTGCACACTACAAAGTATTTTTGAGCTGTGCAATGGCAGCTGTATGGGACGGGATCATCCGCATGTCTAGCAGGTATATAAGATTTCCATACTATGCAGTTGACCAGCCAAACATTAAAGCGCCATTTGCAGCGATCGCCGGTTCCCAATGTAATGGAACGATCTACTGCACGCACATTGTTATAAAGGCACCATCTGAAGATGAATTTGCGTATGTGAATCAGAAACCTTTCCATTCAGTAAATGTGCAAATAATATGTGATGCTCAAATGCGCTTAACAAAATACACACACTTATTAATGATTCCTATTTGTTTTGTGATGAAGAGTAGGCAAAATCTGATATGTAGTGGGGGAAAAAAGAAGAATGAATTAACAGACGCTGGATTCGAACTGGGTTCATGATCAATCGTGTCAAAACATGTTGCCATGCTGTTGCACTGCCTATATAGTCTGTAAAGATATAATAATTCACTGAATGCAGCGTAAAACCTGGTCTGCAGTTATCTCTCTCTGAAAAAAATCCTGTTATAGAATATAGAAGGACTCTTTCTGGGTTTACAAGACTAGACTCAAGCCTGATGATGTTTTATACTGTATATACTATTCTATCCCCTCTCCTAAACAAAAAATGTTTAAATGTTAAACATTAAAATGTTTTGCGTTTTGTTTTTTGGAGATAACTGGCAATGTATTAGGCCTAGCTACCCAGCTACATCTGGGTCATAGATATTCACGCACACAGAATAACGTTAGTGGGGAATGAAAAATGATCATTTAAGCTTATTATAAATGAACCTATATTATTTCTTTTGCAGAGCTGACGTGATTCTCCCCAGCTCTTCACTTTAGTGATGCTTTGAGGCCGTCGTCACAGCCACCAAAAGAGTAACTCGCTTTTTTATGCCTTATTATTAATTTAAGAAATATTTGTTAAAGATCGCGAGGTGTGAGATTCTCTCTTTAAACGGCTCGCATTACCAGAAAATCTGTGCTGAGAATCAGAAGCGATCAAAGTCCTCGAGATTTCATTCACGGTTTTTGGGAGGTGAAAATAAATTAGGCGAAAACTTCTGTAGTCTGAGCCCGGCTCTAGATATCTAGATGTCTTGTCTGCGGCAGGTGTTTCTTTTTTCAGGTAAAGGACACACAACAGACAGAAGGAGAAACTCACAAGAGTAAGGACGTAGAGCTCTGTTAGTCGTGTCTTTGTCTTTTACAGACTGGAGTGCTGCATGTGGAGACAAATAAGAATCACACACCTCAGCAATGACTGGAAACTGATGGTCAGGAATATCCTTCAAAAACAGATGGATGTGTGCATGGATGGAGGTATTTCCAAAAGGAAGGGGGTGGAGGTGGGCATAGATTGTTAGATGTGTCTCTGTGGCTGTTATTTACATTGTAGGTAATGGACACACAACAAGGAGAAGAGGGAGACTCAAAAAGCATCGGTGGAGGTTTATCTAACACTTGCTGGAACTCAGCCAGTAGGTGGTGCTCTGTTGGTGCTGTCTTTGTCTTTTGCAGATTTGAGTCGAGCAGAGGAAGGAGACTCACAAGGGACCAGTGGAGATTTGTCTGAAGAACACTGGAGAACACTTGGTTTATTGCTGGAGATCAGTCAGCAAGTAGAGCTCTGTTAGTCTTGTTTTTGTCTTTTATAGATTCGTCTGGGGCATGTGGAGAAATGGGAATCACACCTCAGCAATGACTGCAAACTGATGGTCTGGTTAGGTGTTTCCTGAATGGATGGGTGGATGAATGAATGAAAAATAGATGTCCTTCCAAGAGGAAGGGGGTGGTGGTGGGCTTAGATAAATGTCTTGTCTGTGGCAGGTGTTTCTTTTTCAAGTAATGAACTCACAACAGGCAGAAGAATGAAACTCACAAGAGCATCAGTGGAGATTTATCTGAAGAACACTGGAGAACATGTGCATTGCTGGAGTTCATGAGCATGTAGAGCTCTGTTAGTCGTGTCTTTGTCTGTTACAGACTGGAGTGCAGCATGTGGAGTAAAATAGGAATCACAGACCTCAGCAATGACTGGAAACTGATGGTCAGAGGTTCGGTAGTTCCTGAATGGATGAATGAATGACCAATAGATGTCCTTCCAAGAGGAAGGGGGTGGAGGTGGGCTTAGACAGTCAGATGTCTTCTCTGTGGCTGTTAAATTGTACACTGTTAACCCTTGCTGTAAATGATGCGGTAAATAATCCTAAAATAGCCAGCGTTGTGCTGTAATAAATGGAAACAGTATTTTACTGTAAAACGAGCAGAATTTGTATGAAATTGTGTAGTGCAAAGAATAAATGACAGTAATTTACTTTATGTAGCCATTACAGGTAATACCTGTGATAATAAATGGTCAATTACTGTTCAACAATTACTGTCTCCTCTACTCTGATGCTTTATGTGGTTATTTATGGAGAGTTTTGTTTATCTTAAGCCAGAAAACAATGGTTTAGGCATTAACACACACACACATACAGTACACAGGCTCTCTGTCTTATTCTAAACACAAATGTGTTGCCCCCTTTAAGGGAGCCTGGTGTTTGATTGGTTTACTTCTGAGTGTGCTGAGCAGTTTTTAGACACATTAAATTCATTCAATTCCAATACAGATTAAAGACAGTTTAAAACAATGTGTTTGATGCTTTTGTACTTTTGGTCTTATTGGTGAAGTAAAATGAGCATTGAGACAAACAATCCTCTTTTACTTGTCTTTCATGTGTTCAGAAAAATGAGACAACTTCCTGTGCAGAAATGTAACTGGCTCAACATTCACTTTAATTCAGCAATTTATTTTTTAAAAAGTAAAGTAAAAAGTAACTCAGGTATTATTACTTAAGTAATTTTTTAAGTAATTACTTGTTACTGGTTAAAAGTAATATTATGTAACTATCGTTACTTGTAATGTGTTCCCCCAACACTATACCATCAGTGTCAAACTCAGTTCCAGGACTTTCCACTTCAACACACAAGTCCTATAAACACTGCATGTGCTGTTCATAATTTAACCTTTTTGTTTGATTGTAAATAGAAAATCTTTTCATATCTGCTGATTTGTTTAATTCTATTGTTTCTGTTGTTTATTTGTTTGCTGCCAAAACAATAAAATGCATTTGTCTGAAGAATTGATTTGCAAATTATTGAGAAAATTCCATATTTAATGTTATAAAATTGAGTCAGAATTTACCACGAAAGATTTTAGTTCATCATTGTGTTAAATGTGAAGAAGCAAGTAAAATTTAGAAAAATAATCTACAATACAAAGAAACTCATACAAATGACACGAACATGTGTAAATGATGACAAATTTATTTTGTGTGTGTGTGATCAATCTGTTTATTTCAGAGAATAAAGTTTATTGTACTTTATTACATTTTAATATGAATAAAAAAAATGAAAATCCTCAAAATAAAACTTCCAGTAAAGTCTAATTAGTGACAATTTGTTTAAACAACTGAATCATTCAACGAAGTAAACCGCTGTCTGGACTGTTTGAAACTTGGATTCATTCAGAAAGTTCACACAAAAGATGTTCTGTGGGTTTAAAGGTAATGTTTAATGTGATTCCCAGTACTTTTTTATTTTTAAATAAAAAAGTAAATTTGACCTAATTTACAACATGTGCATTCTCAAATCCGTATACGTTTATAAACTTATACGTTTATATAAATGTGATGTCATATCTGCAAAGTTGTGTGGAGACCAGAGTACTAAAACGCATGTTTTTCGATGGGTCAGTCAGTCAGTCATTCAGTCAGTCGACAGCGGTCTCTAGTGGATTCACACAAAAACAGCTCTCGAATGGCTCTTGCGAAAAAATTTGAGATCTGAAAATATGTGTGATATGTGATTCATTACTTTTTATAAACTGTTTTTGTTAAAACTGGAAACTGTGAGTTTTGTCACACCATAAAATTAGTTAATAAATATAAGCGTTATTTTAACCGAAAAAGTAGCTCCGCCGTTCACTTGCGTCTGTTTATAGCGCACTGATGACCGGATTAAGATGGCGGCCGCGTTGACGTATCGGAGCAACGGACCGAAGAGGACCACGAGGCGTCTAGCTATCTATTATACAATGTCAATGATTAACACCTACTTTTTTGTCAAATTATTTCCTGAAAGTTAAACCCTCTTTTGGGTGATTAAATACAAATTGTAATAATTACATAAAAATTAAAAAATAGTTAATGATTCGTTCTGGCTTAGGCGCGACGTCATCCACATTAGTGATTTTTCAAATTTTAGTTGCTATGGTAACGCGTGTTATTATATGAAAATCTTGGTTGAGAGACGAGGCACATATATATACACAGTTGAAGTCAAAATTATTAGACTGGCTGTATTAGACTTACACAGACTGGACTGTGGTGGAGCAGGAGGACTTCAAGACCTCTAGAGAGTTTTCCTAAAGACCATCATCGTCTTCTAGAGCACATGAAATGTACAGGAGAGAATCAAAGAAAAGCATGTGTTTTAGTCAGATAACTAATCGTAATTATACACTGCATACTCCTATAATGTTGATTGTTCAGTAGTATAATACTTCTTCAAACCATGTTTCATCTCAGATTTCTATGGTATATTATTGATCAAATTTTTGAATTTTGTTTAAAATTTATAGGATCTCTATCTTATTAATAGTGTTTGAATGAAAGGATACTTAGATAAAACTCTAAATTATGTAGGTGTTATTATGCCATATTGTACCATTGTATCATTCAATAACAAAGTCGATTAAAAAAATCAGATTACGAAATGTCAGGTTTTATAAGAAAATGTATTTTCAAGATGATGTTTTATATGGTCGAGATTCTAAATTAAATTCTGTGGGCTACTATGCATACAAATCTGAAGTCTGAAATCCTTCAAGTCAACATAAATAACAATTTCTAATCAATATCTGTAACTTACATCCAAATTTCCACATTCAACTCTCATAAAATATCTTTGTTTCGGAATTTTTCTCCCAGATTTCCTAATTTATAAAACATGTTTTTTTTTTGTTTTTTTTTTTTAAAGTTCCTCTTAAACGAGAAAACTCTTTTATTTGCTCATCATTTTCTCTCATCTTTCTGCAGTTTCAGCAAACAGGTGTTTCTCCACTGCCTCCTGCTGGCAGGTTACAGTACAGCATTCAGAACAAGCTTTTTAAGCATTATTAAACAAGTTATAGAAGCATACAATAAATAAATAAACAGATAGAAAGCCCCAGGAACATACTTTTTTTAATTAAGGCAAACTTTGTAAATCAAAAATAATGTAATATATAAAACTGAACCAAACATATTTTGAAGATTAGTTTTAAACTAAATGTGTGTAAATCTATAATTATTATAAAATTTGTTTTAAAAAATCATTTTTAAATTAATTACAGTAATATTATTGACTAATATGAAAATTTTCATCTGATTTATGTACAGTGCAGTTTGTAAAGTAATATTTTCTGTCTTTTAGTAGAGATATTAAATGAGAGACTTGCTGTGTTTACCAAATGAATAAATCTAATTGGATTTGCATTTTAAACATTAAATAAAAGTTAAAAAGATATTATCTTTTATTTCACATATTAAGGTTTTAGTTATAATACTGCCAAAATAATTCAGCAGAAATCCGCAGATTTTTACCAAAATTATCCGCAGAAATAGCAGAAAATGTCTGCAGATTCCGTCTGGCCCTACTATAGCTCATTGGGGTGTCAAACTCAGTACCTGGAGGGCAGCTGCCCTGCACAGTTTATTTCTAACCGTGCTACTTACCTGTAGGTTTCAAACAAGCCTGACGGACTTAATTAGTTTGATATGGTGTGCTTATTTTGGAACTAAACTGTGCAGAGCTGCGGCCCTCCAGGAACTGAGTTTGGCTTGAAAATATAGGTGAATGACTCCTGCAGCAGTTATTTAAAGGCGGAACTGGTTTTCTGAACTCTTGTTTCTACTCGAAATATATGACCGTGTCGTTCAATAACAAACCGGTGATATGTGAACGTTAGCATGAGAGCAAGTTAACTAATATCGACTTTCACACAAGGAAAATGTCAAAGGAAGCGTTTGATGAGTTGTCCGTTTTATCCGCCATATATTGCGAGCAAGACGAATTGGAGGTGTTGGAAGAGTCACGTGAGTTCAACTTTATAAGTTGTTTATTATTAACGGTACACTTCTTAAACTATTCACCAAGATAACCAATATTTTCTGCAAAATACCACAGATAATATGTATATGTTGTTTTATGTTTTGTGTCGTTATTAAACAGTAATTCATGTCAATTCGTGTTAATAATTTAAAATAACATAAGTTTTACAGAAGTAACGTAGTAAAAAAATCCCTAGTTTTGACAAGGACTATAATTTGCAACTCAAGTTTACACTTGAACTTGAAGAAACTGAGAAGTCTTCTCACTGATTCCTGATGTCAAGTGAAAAATATATCCCATTGCATGCCATTTAAAATAAGCTTAAAAACTAAAATGTTTTCAACTGTAAAAGTTTTGAGGGATTAATAATGGAATTAGGGCTGCACGATAATGGAAAAATCAGATATTGTGATATTACATTTTTTTTCCGCAATAAATACTGCGATCTGAATACAGTTTCATGAGTTTGTGTTTGACAGTGGGGAGTCTGACAGTATTCAGCTACAGAAATTGAAGAATCGCAATTAATAATCGCTATTTGTTGTTTCGTTTCTAGTCAAAATATCTAATAATTAAGTAAAATATTGTTTTGTTTTCAATTTCAGAAGAATTAAGTCAAAATTAAGAGTTTTTCCTTAAAACAAGTAATATTATCTGCCAGTGGTGTTAGTAAATTAATCTTGTTTATGCTTTGAAATGTAGAAATTTGGACTAGAAACAAGACAAAAAATTATATAAAAATTTTAAGTTAGAAAAAAAAAGTTGCATAAATCGCATATATTCCGGATAAAGTAATTAAATACAATTCTGTGACTCCTGGTCACTATAATTCAACTATAATTCAGACTCAGCATTGCATATCTTGCGATGTGACTACTGCTGATGTGCACATTGTGATATTGATGCTAAAATATTTTATTGTGCAGCCTTAAATAAAATTAATTCAACTCTATCTATCTATCTATCTATCTATCTATCTATCTATCTATCTATCTATCTATCTATCTATCTATCTATCTAACTAATTTATGGCATTCTCCATCTTCATCAGTCTGTCCACAGAGAGGGATTCAGTCATTTTTTGCAATTAAAGGATACAAATATTATATAAACAACGAAAAAAAGCATGCTTCTCAAAAACAACTCTAAATGATATGCCATATCAAAGTAATGTTGTTTTCCATTGACATTTGCATGTTTTAAAAGATTTCAAAGTTGTTCCTTTTTTTCCAACACTGTCAGACATTTATTAAAATGTAATAAATAAGCCAGTGCCAAGGGCAGCTGTTACATCAGTGTAAGACAGCTTCTGCTAAATTTTATAAAATATTTTAAATACAGAGGATCATGTGTGACCCTTTATGTGACCCTCAGTATTTAAAATGTTATTGTTTCACATATGTATTTCAATTATATTTTAAGTGTAATAATCCATTTACATTTATTTGTAGAGCATAGTCTGTTTATCTGAATACACAGAACCGTTAATGTATACACAGAACACAATAATGGATGTTCCTGATCTGTTTGAATCTCATGTCTTGTTATGTTTAAATGCAGCTGAGAAAGGAATTGTGTTCTGCATACACACACTGATAGACCACAACAACAAGAAGACACCACTAGATGTACTTTTCCACATCTCTCCTAAATACCCCACCACTCCTCCAGATATCAGCATCAGTTCAAGCCTCTTATCAAGAAAACAGTGTCATGACCTGAGACGCAGTTTACTGGACACAGCACAGTCACTTCCAGCAGAGCCCATGGTCCACGGCTTAATGCTGTGGCTTCAGGAAAACTTCTCAGACTTGATCAAAACATCAAGCTGCCATTCAGCCGAGGTCAGACCAGAGGCAGCGGAAGAAACCTGGACTGCTTTACTACATTTAGATCACATGAGATCCAAAGCAAAATACATCAAACTGATCGAAAAATGGACTTCAGAGCTGTGCCTCACCGGGAGACTCTTCACAGGGAAGCCGATATTGATTCTGCTGCAAGGAACAAAGGAAAATATTAAAGTACGAGTATAATATCATATGGAATATCTGTTTGAGCATGTATTTTCAGATACAAGATTCGATATATAAGCATTAATATAATCTTAGCTGACACATTTTGGTTTTAATGGTAACCTTTACAGGTCATCTTTGAGCTACATGGTTTAAAAGGGGTTTTAAAGTTTGCGTTTTGAAACATTTATGTGTTAGGATTTCTGTCAAAAGTATAAAAATTACATTAGTGATAAATATGTGAAGTCCATACACTGAAAAAAGTTTCCGTCCATCCAATAAAAAAAAAAAAAAAAAATAGGTTAATGGTTGACATGCAAATTTTATCACTTGATCCAATAAAAAAATTAATAACTTGCATTAAATAATCTATTCTTTGTCTATGAAAAAATTTGATATAACCTCTTGAACAAACCATATGTGTCTTGTTAAAAAAAGTCAGTAAATTTAAATAGTTTTTGATCTAAACTAGAAAAAATGTAATAAAAACTAAAAATATCATTGAAAAAAATAAAAAAAATAAAATAAAATAAATATATATATATATATATATATATATATATATATATATATATATATATATATATATATATATATATATATATATATATATATATGCACACACAGTTGGTAGTTAGAATTACTAGCCCCCCTTTGATTTTTTTTTTTCTTTTTTAAATATTTCCCAAATGATGTTTAACAGAGCAAGGAAATTTTCACAGTATGTTTGATAATGTTTTTTTCTTTTGGAGAAAGTCTTATTTGTTTTATTTTGGCTACAATAAAAGCAGTTTTTAATTTAAAAACCATTTTAAGGTCAAAATTATTAGTCCTTTTAGCTATTTTTTCCCCAGACAGTCTACAGAACAAACCATTGTTATATAATAACTTGCCTAATTACCCTTCTAGTTAAGCCTTTAAATGTCACTTTAAGCTGTATAGAAGTGTCTTGAAAAATATCTAGTAAAATATTTTGTACTGTCATCATGGCAAAGATAAAAATAAATCAGTTATTAGAAATTAGTTATTAAACTATTATGTTTAGATATGTGTCGAAAAACCTCTCTGTTAAACAAAAATTGGGGAAAAAAATAAACACGGGGGCTAATAATTCAGGGGGCTAATAATTATGACCTCAACTGTATACAGTATATATATGTATATAATTATTAGTTTATTGTCTATATTAGTTGTCTTGACTTTTTGTCATTATATTTTTTATATTGTGTCGTGGAGTGTCATTTTTAGTTTAATTTATGTATGCAAGAACACTCATGCTAAGACTCTTTATAGCAATACATCCACCTTCAGAAGAGTGTGAAAGTGGATGTTGATTCTTCTGGGAAGCGCTGTAAGGAAAAGATGATGAGTGTCCTGTGTGAGATTCCACAACCAGTGGACAAGTTGATGTAAGCAAATACACTCCCCCCCCCCCCCCCCCTCATTTAATGAAGCATTCTGAAATACAATATGCTTACTCTACTGCACATTTCACTGTCATTTCCCCCATCTTCTTTTAGGATGACTACATTTGAAGTAAAAGACATTTTATCGCTTGATGACCTCAGAAGGGAGTTTGATCTTGTTGGACTAAATGAGCTTTATCATCGGTTTGTGTCTTCACTCACCTGATTGGACCGCTGCTGTGCAAATCCCTCTCTCCTCCTCTGAATTACTGTTTACAACTTTTTCGTCGAGTGCTAACAGAAAACATAAAATGCAATTTAATTAACGGGGCGGTCCAAAAGGCTCTGGGTGGTCAGCTAACATAATGTGCTGTGATTTGCTGATCGGCTCCACATCACCAGGAAAAGCGTCATGAGCCTACAGGCGAACAGCGTGTCACAATAAGTTTGATATCCACTGACATGTATTGTCAAATGACTGAATATTATGTATTGTAGCAATACATTCCGGAAGTATAACTAGGAATAAATAAAATAAATGCTTATAATTTAAAATCGAGTAGTTCAGCATATTAACGAACTTGTGACGCAATAAATCATGTTAACCGCTGCGTAATGATTAAATATTGTTTTGCGCGTGTTGATTAGAGTCATAAAGCTTCACGACACAGGTCACTACACATGCCACTACCGAGTGACACATGACAGTGAAAACCCCACATGCCATTGGAAGTGTCACTGTTATGTCCATAATGATGACACGTAATGCACTAGAACATTTATTGTTATCCTTCACTTTCCTGTTCCACAACTCTCACACTCTGATGTTAGACAGGATCACGAGTTTTTGTCAATGTCATCACTTATTTTCCGAACCCTTAAAGTGACCTGTGCTCTTAAATTATTACTTGTATAATGAACACATTACTCTAATTAAACTCAAGATAATGATCAACTAAATATGCAACAGTCACTACACTCAGTGGCATCTGTACGTCACATGCTGTATCACTTCATGTTAAAACCGCTGCTATGCTTTTGCGCTGCGTAAACACACTGTCAGAGTAGCTGTTAGCTGTATCAGTGTGATCCTGCATCAGACAAAAAAATGAAGAGCACACAGCTGAACCTCATGCCTGCTCTCTAAAATACAAGTGTCTTTCACATATATTCAGGTTATAAGCATGTGTAAGTAATATGAAACTTTCACATAACTTTTGTAAGTTTATTATTTGAGAGTGCAGGGAAAGCGTCCGCAGAGAGAGAGAGAGAGAGAGACACCGCAGCGCTGCTGAAGATTGAGGGTGTTTACAGCGGCTTGACACCATACATGTCCTGCATGATGCTATTATTTTTAAGCATCTAAATAAAGACATCTAAAATTATTCCAGTGATTTACAGAAGCAAAATCTTGACAGATGCATTTAGAATATTTAAAAGACTCTATTTAAATATATTGCAGGCAACCACAAAATAATAATTCATTGTCATTTTAGGTGTTTTACTTTGCCGCTATATTTTAAGCCACTGGGTTTAACCTATTCACTCCTTCGAAAATAACATTTAGTATGATCAGTTGTTCTTTTATAAATGCAATACTGTAAGTTCAAAATAGGGGGACATGGTGGCGCAGTGGTTAACACTGTCGCCTCACAGCAAAAAGGTCGCTGGTTTGAGTCCGAGCTGGTTCAGTTGGCATTTCTGTGTGGAGTTTGCATGTTCTCCCCATGTTGGTGTGGGTTTCCTCTGGGTGCTCCGGTGTCCCCCACAGTCCAAAGACATGCGTTATAGGTGAATTAAATAAACTAAACTGGCTGTAGTGTATGTGTGTGAATCATCATGGCACTCTTACTGATCGGCTTAGAGAACACGCTGGTATCCAGGGTCTGGCCTTGGATTGGTTCTCCTCATATCTGAAGGATAGAACTATCTCAGTCAGTTTGGGCAACTCTTCTTCATCTGTCATTCAATTAATGTGTGGGGTTCCGCAGGGCTCGATACTGGGTCCTGTTTTGTTTTCCCTTTATTTACTTCCGTTAGGAAAAATTTTTGAAAAGCATGGCATAAATTACCATCTATATGCTGATGACTCTCAAATCTACTTCCCTACAAAACCTAGGGATCAATCCTCCCTTCAGGCTTTGTTTAATTGTTTGGCTGATGTGAAATGTTGGTTAGCAAATAACTTTCTCCAACTGAATGAAGACAAGTGTGAATTCATTGTTTTTGGCCAAAAAGCTTCGGATCCTAATGGCGATCTGTCACCGCTTCCTGGAAAAATACATTCCTCTGTAAAAAGTCTCGGTGTCATCTTTGACTCTGAGCTAAAATTTGATCGGCAAATTAATGCGGTTGTCAAAAATATTTTTTTCTATTTTAGATATATTGCCAAGCTGAAGTCTGTCCTCTCTTTCAGTGATTTGGAGAAGGTTGTTCATGCTTTCATCTCTTCTCGTCTGGACTATTGCAACGCATTGTATCTGGGTGTGAGTCAGGCCTCTCTCTCGCGACTGCAGCTGGCCCAGAACTCAGCTGCCAGGCTCTTAACAGGCACAAAAAAACGAGAACACATTACACCTGTAATGGTTTCCCTACACTGGCTGCCAATCCAGTTTAGAATTCAGTACAAAGTTCTGTTGTATGTTTTTAAATCCCTCCAAGGCCTGGCCCCTGAGTATATTTCTGAGATAATTATTATACACCAACCTGTGAGATCTCTTCGCTCTAAGGATCATCTCTATCTGCAAGTTCCACGATCACGCTTAAAATGTCGAGGTGATAGAGCATTCTCAGTAGCAGCTCCAAGACTCTGGAACGATCTTCCACTCTCCTTAAGAACAGCTCCAACTTTTGAGTCTTTTCAGAGGTCACTGAAAACACATTTATTTTCTTTAGCTTTTAATCATGTGATGTGAGTTTATGTATTTTGGTTTTTGTGTATATTTGCATGCGTTTTATGTGTTTTATGTACAGCACTTTGGTACCCATTGTGGTTTGTTGAAAGTGCTATAGAAATAAATTGAGTTGAGTTGAGTTGATTGAGTGTGTATGTTCACTCCACTGTGGTGACCCCTGATGTATAAAGGCACTAAGCCGAAGGAAAATGAATGAATGAAGTTCAAAACAAATACAGCTACTACGCTCAATAATTCATTTTCTTTCGGCTTAGTCCCTTTATTCATCAGGGGTCGCCACAGTGGAATGAACCGCCAACTTATTCAGCACATGTTTTACACAGCAAATGCTCTTCCAGCTGCAATCCAGCACTGGGAAACATTCATAAACTCTCATTCACACACATGCACTATGGCCAATTTAATTTATTCAATTTACCGGATTGTAGGGGAAACCGGAGCACCCAAATGAAACCCCCACGAACACGAGGAGAACATGCAAATTCCACACAGAAATGCTAACGGACCCAGCCAGGACTCGAACCAGTGGCTTTCTTGCAGTGAGGCAACAGTGCTAAAGAATGAACCACCGCGTCGCCCACATTTTATTTTGGTATAAATAATTTGTTTGGTTCGCATTGCCGGCAATAAGTCAGACTTGTTTCCAGTGCATGTTGGACTCCGGCAGGGCTGCCCCCTGTCACCAATTCTGTTCATACATTTTATGGACAGAATTTCAAAGTGCAGCCTTGGGCTGGAGGGGGTCTGGTTTGGGGACCACAGGTTTTCATATCTGTTATTCGCAGACGATGTTGTTCTGTTGGCTTCATCGAACATGAACCTTCAGCATGCACTGGGGCGGTTTGCTGCTGAGTGTGACGCGGCTGGGATGAGAATCAGCACCTTCAAGTACGAGGCCATGGTGTTCCACCTGAAAAAGGTGGTTTGCCATCTCCAGGTTGGAGGAAAGTCTATACCCCAGGTGGAGGAGTTCAAGTGTCTTTCACGAGTGAGGGAAGGATGGAACGTGAGATTGACAGGCGGATTGGTGCAGCGGCAGCAGTAATGCGGTCAATGTATCGGTCCGTTTTGGTAAAGAAGGAGCTGAGCCGCAAGGCAAAGCTCTCGATTTACCTGTCAATCTACGTTCCTACTCTCACCGATGGTCATAAGCAATGGGTAAGAACCGAAAAGACAAGATCTCGGATACAAGCAGCCAAAATGAGTTTCCTTTGCAGGGTGGCAGGGCGCACTCTTAGACAGGGTGAGGAGCTCTGTCACCCGGGAGGAGCTCTGAGTAGAGCCGCTGGTCCTCCTCCTGAGGTGGCTCAGGCATCTGTTTTGGATGCCTCTCGGCGGGCCTGGGAACACCTCGGGATCCCCCTAGAGGAGCTGGAGGAAGTGTCTGGGGAGCGGGAAGTCTGAGGTTCTCTCCTAAGACTGCTGCACCGTGACCCGGCGCCGGAAAAGCAGATGAAAATGACATGACATAATAAAACTGTATTTTATATTATGAGCATTTTAGATGATAGTGAAACAACTTAATGACAACAGAACTGAAGTAATAAGTTTTCTCCATCTTGATATTTCCAGTATATACAGTTTAAGGCAAAATGATTTGCCCTCCTGTGAAATGTTAATTCTTTTTCTCATTTTTTCAAGTGCTGTTTAATGAAGACAATATTTTTTCCCTACACATTTGTAAACATAATAGTTTTAATAACTAATTTAGATTGTCTTTGCCATGATGATAGTATAATATTTTACTAGTTATTTCACAACATAAAAATAAAGTGCAATTTTAAGGCTTAACTAGGTTAAAAAAAGCAACTTTAAATAATTAGGCAAGTCATTAAGCAGCAGTGTTTTGTTCTGTAGACAATCGAAAAAAATAGTGTCTTAAGGAGGCCAGTAGTATTCACCTTAAAAAAAAAATAGATGAGATATACTATTAAAAATATAGTGAATATTTGAGAAATATTAGAAAAGTAACCCAATATTTACAAGAGGGCTGTATGTGGTGTATAGTGGTCTCAGTCTTGACGGTGATTTTATTTGCAATGACAGACTCGAGGCTCTAGGGGGCAAAAACAAGCCATGGTTACTGCTAAAAATCAATGATCTTACCTGCTCCTCGCTAAGAACAAACACCAAGTTTTCGTCTTTCTGAGAACAGAACTCAGTGTGTTTCCTTAATGCAATTAAAACAAAGTAAATCTGGCTGAGCTCTTGATGTGAAGATGCTCTTTAAATTAAACTTGTAAATTGAATTTGGCACTCTCGCTGACCTTAAAGACATCTTTTGTACTTCAAACAAATTAAGACTCTTTTTTTAAATCCACGGTTACTTTTTTTTTTTTGCAGGTTATTAAACACTTTGTTTTATATAAGGTTTTTTTCTCGACATCAACTTTAATTAGGCGAAAGGTAGGAAGCAGTTCTGTTTTTAGCTCAGTGTTCATACACCCACATGCACACGTTGTATAGCTGGCTGTCATCTTCTGTTTATCTTATACACATCGTGGAGACAGCTGCTGCCTAGGCGGGTCCAGGAGCAATTGACATGAAATTACTTTTTTTAAACATAATTAACAAGGCTTAATGAAAATCACCTCCTCGCCCTTTACAATGATCCACTCTGAACTATAAATTCACCTTGCCTGACCTTTTCCCTGACATGTTCTTACAAAACAACACTGCTTGTTAAATGTCATCCACTCAGTGGCATTTACTTGTATAAAACAGGGCTTTGATCCAGAGGAGAAGCACACTTTCCTACCTTTCCTGGGCCACCCCGGCGACCCTGTGCGCCTGTTACCTGTTGAATATTTTAATTACGGCCCATTAAAATGTACAAAGGTTACGTTGAACTTAAAATTTATTGGCCAAATGACATTTTAATTTGCCAAATTAACGCTACATCTATGACTTTTGTTCCTAGCTTTTTCTGATCCCACTAAAAGCGTCAATTTGGAATTCTATCCGACTGCTGATGATTGGTTACATCAATGCAGAAGCACGACTGATGTGAACCTCTGCGGCCCACCATGTCCAACTCCATCCAGATCAGTACTACACTGAAAATAGTGTTGCATGCAAAACTGTTGCAAACAATTTATTTGTGTTGAATTTAAACAAACAAATTAAAATTAATAATGTTCAACTTAATTTGTTTAAATTCAGCCCAAATAAATTGTTTACAACCACTCAACGTAAAAAAAAAATAGAGTAAATCCAAGGAATTATCTTTGAATATTTTTTTTCAGTGTGTATGAACTCTGTCACATAAAACCCGATGTCACCAAAACCTTACGATTAACCTAAAAAGTGGACCGACAGTATTGTGAGAAATTCACTTTCATAAGATGTTTGAAGAAAGACGTGGGTGTAAAACATCAGCCCATAATGAGGAAAGTCTTTCTAAACAGACTGTTTCAGATTTTCCCTTACTCTTATGTAAGAGTACTCTTTGAAATGCAAAAGCTGTTGCTTGAGAGGTACATTTTTTGTACTGAATGGGTACATTCATTCATTCATTTTTTCGACTTTGTCACTTTATTAAACAGGGGTTGCCACAGCGGAATGAACCACCAACTTATCCAGCATATGTGTTTGTGCAGCAGATGCCCTTCCAGCTGCAATCCATCACTGGGAAGCATCCATACACTCTCATTTACACATATACACTACGGCCAATTCACCAATAGCACCATGTCTTTGGACTGTGGGGGAAACCGGAGAACCCGGAGGAAACCCACAAGAACACGGAAATGCACACTCCATGCAAACTCCACACAGAAATGACTACTGACCCAGCCGAGGCTCGAACCAGCGACTTTCATGCTGTGAGGTGACAGCGCTACCCACTACGCCACCAATAGATACATATTAGCACCAAAAGAATCCGTATTGTTACCTTCAAAGAAAATAATAGTAGCTAAAGGGTCTATATGTACCTTAAAGGTAAATATTAGTACATAAAAAGTACAAAAATGAACACTTTGAAAGGATAGGGAGACTGGTGAAGAATAGAGGACTCTGGAACAGAGCGGTAAACATGCTAGTTGACTTTACTCCAGACTTTACAACAGTTATATACTGTATACACTCACCGGACACTTTTTTAGGTACACCTCTCCAACTGCTTGTTAACGCAAATTTCAAATCAGCCAGCCACATGGCAGCAACTGAATGCATTTAGGCATGTAAACATGGACAAGACGATCTGCTGCAGTTCAAACAGAGCATCAGAATGGGGAAGAAAGGTGATTTAAGTGACTTGTCATAGTTGTTGGTGCCAAACGGGCTGGTCTTAGTGTTTCAGAAACTGCTAATCTACTGGGATTTTCACGCACAACCATCTCTAGGGTTTACAGAGAATGGTCTGAAAAAGAGAAAATATCCAGTGAGTTGCAGTTCTGTGGATACAAATGCCATGTTGATGCCAGAGGTCAGAGGAGAATGGCCAGACTGGTTCGAGCTGATAGAAAAGCAACAGTAACTCAAATAACCACCTGTTACAACTGACGTATGCAGAAGAGCATCTCTGAATGCACAAGATATATCCAGCTGCAGAACCGCAGAACCACACACGTTTCAGGCACACACAATCTAGCACACACGATTTAGGCAAACCATAAATGGTAACTAACTAACTCCTTAGCATTATCGCCACCTATTGAATTTCACAAATATGATTTCCCATTTCAGCCATTATATCATTATTACATCGTAACGATCATTTTAACATCTCTGCAGTTTCTGAACTCAAATTATGTAAATAAAAATAATTGGTTAAAGACACTTATGACTTTATTCATGTGTCCACATACACAAAGAAAACATAATAGACCGTCTAATTGTAGGATTAAGTGTAATAAACTAATTTTAGGATTTTAATATTATCATACTTGGTTAAAATAAGTTTGTTGTAAAATATAAAAAGCAAACAATGATGTGTCACATTAAAATGAATTACTATAGTCAATCATTTAAACAATATATAATATAGTTATAAACTGATTATCTTAACTGGTTGTCTGATTATAAACTATCTTTTACTAAACTGTCACAGCTGTTATATATATTTAATATTATTATTATTTTTAATTAATTATTAATTGTTAATTTGATTCTATTGCTAAATTTTGGTGTAAAAACAATATTTTGCTTACTATATATTACTACAGTATTTATTGTGGGAAATCATTAATTAAAAAATTATTAGAAGCAAATACACACTATTACATCGCTTGAGTAAAATATTAATATAGTGTTATACATTTATTACATGTAAAAAGATTTTTATTACATATAAAGATGTATTATTGCTTATATTAATTTGTTATTATTTGCTTCATTATAAATGAATCCATTATATAAATGAAACCTGTCCAATTTAGATCTTTCAGCAAGGCCAGCAAACGAGTATCTGAGATATTGACTCTGTCAGACAATAATGACTGATCATCTATGATGACTGATAGGAAACTGTTCAGTCTATCATAATTGAATGGCGTTTGGAAACAACGTTCCCCCCATATGCCCGTCTCGATCGTAATATTTGTGAAAGAAAGTAAAGTAAACACTATTGTTTATTGTGTACAATATTTATTAACCATATATTTCAAAATATATCGATGACGATGTCTAAGAAGACGTTAATAACATTAACATCCGCCGTAACCATATATGGTATGCCCAGATTGTGTGTGCCAGATTGTGTGTGCCTAAAACGTGTGTGGTTCTGCGGGCCTGCAGCTGGATATTATTGGAATGCACAGCATGTCAAACCTTGAGGTGGATGGGCTACAGTGGGAGAGGACCACACCAGGCGCCACTCCTGTCAGCTGGGAACAGGAAACTGAGGCTACAATTCACATAGGCTCACCAAAATTGGACAATAGAAGATTGGAAAAACGTTGCCTGGTCTGATGAGTCTCGATTTTTGCTGGGACATTCAGATGGTAGGGTCAGAATTTGTCATCAACAACAAGAAAGCATGGATCCATCCTGCCTTGTATCAACGGTTCAGGATGGTGGTGGTGGTGTAATGGTGTGGGGGATATTTTCCTTGGGCCCATCAGTACCAATTGAGCATTGTGGCAGTGCCATAGCCTACCTGAGTATTGTTGCTGACCATCCCTTTATGACCACAGTGTACCCACCTCTTGATGACTATTTCCAGCAGGATAACGTCATAAAGCGCGAATCATTTTAGACTGATTTCTTGAACATGACAATGAGTTCACTGTACTCAAATCCAATACAGCACCTTTGGGATGTGGTGAAATGAGAGATTTGCATCATGGATGTGCAGCCGACAAATCTGCAGCAACTGCGTGATGCTATCATGTCAATATGGACCAAAATCTATGAGGAATATTTCCAGTACCTTGCTGAACCTATGCCATGAAGGATTAAGGCAGTTTTGAAGGAAAAAGGGGGGCCAACCCACTATTAGCAAGGTGTACCTAATAAAGTGGCAGGTGAGTGTATACATATAAACATTTGGTATTTTTTTTTCCAACTCCAATTCAGACCTGCAACCAATGTCACTTTGGAGTGAACGGCTGCCAAATTGAAGTGTCCTTCCAACCCGAAGTGCTCAACACTGGCCGCGCTTCATAATCAAGAGGGAGGGGTCTCTCCACACCACCACCAGTGTGTAGCATCCAGTGAGTAAGTGAGTTCCCCATTGTTTCTAGCATCACTTCTTTCATTTGTTTAAAAGATCAGATGTAATATGTATCTGTTTCAGGTTGAGACAACAAGTAGATGAAGCGTTGTGGTGTGCTGCTTAAATTCATCAAACAGTAAAACTGGCAAAACAATGAGAATTTGCAGTGAGGATGTTGGGTGACATTATTTGTGCCGTTGGATGGAGAATTTTAGGATAATATATCAATTACTGAAGAAGCTTCATTCTTCAAAAACCGTAGCTTGTTTGAGATGTAATACACAACACAATCTCATGGTAATTTGTAACTTTTTGATTTAGTGGTTAATTCTTATTCGTACGATCTCATTGGTACAATTTAATATGATTTGCTTATCCCCCAATGATGGATCCACCATGCCTCCTTTTCAAAATCGCACTGAACTGAAAACTGACTGACCTCGTACTCCACTAAACTGAGAAAGTGTAAAATAGTTACGATTCCTCATGATTATCAGGCTGTCATTACGCTATTTACATCATTGTACATGTCTTTTTCAGTTAAGGTCAAATCGAGGAGTTTATGTGTCTACGTTCTGATTTAAATTTTATTCAGACTGATCTCAGTCAGATTAATTAATTACATGATGGTTTTTAGGTCTGATTCAACATTCAATCTGCTTACTAAAGTATGTGGTTGCATGTAAACATACCATTGTTGTCTGTTATCAAATCCATTGATATGCTGGTGTGGAAATGTACCCTTATTGATCATAATATTTGTGTGGTTAGCACTGTCGGCTCACGGCAAGAAGGTCGCTGCTTCAAGTCCCGGCTGGGCCAGTTGGCGTTTCTGTGTGGAGTTTTCATGTTCTCCTAATGCGCTATAGGTATATTGAATAAACTAAATTGTCCGTAGTATATGAGTGTTGGTGTGTATGGTTGTTTTCCATTACTGCATTGTGGCTGGAAGGGCATCTGCTGCGTAAAACATAATAGTTTATTTTGTTTTATTTTTTGTTTATTTTATTTTATTTTTATCATCTGGTGGTTTATTTTACTGTGGCGACCCCTGAAATAGACACTAAGCTGAAGGAAAATGACTGAATGAATGTTTTACAATGTTCCCATATATGCAAATACTCACCTAAAAATGGCAATATACTGAAAAAGTCCAGATGTTTATTCATTATGTTCTTTATTTTTTCAAACAGATGTTTCCTTGAGAACATTGTCATGAATCATGTTTCCCTTTACATCCTATTTACTTTCTTTATCTTACTTCTTTAAAAAATTTAATAAATAAATAAATAAATAGAATCAGGCTTTTAAAAGGATAAGGAATATTCTGTCATCATTTTCTCATCCTCACTCACTTGTTTCAAATTTTTTAGGCTTGGTTGTGTTTATAAGATGCAAAGCAATGTGTGCTCATGCTTCATTTGTAAAAAAAATCACGTTATTTTTTCATATTTCTTTAATTATATACTGCTACTCAGCTAACATGAAAAGGACTGTCATGTTTCCTAGTTCCTCCAAAAGCCCGCCCTCAAGTGGCTCTGATTGGTCAGCTAACATAATGTGCTGTGATTCACGGATAAGCTCCACATCACCAGGAAGTGTCTCTGTTATAACATTACAGTGCAGCTGGCCACGCCCCTTCGCTGCGCAGTGTGTATGCGCATAATCTGAAGGGTTTATGACATCATTATCCTGGATGTATTTTTTGTAGTCCCCAAACTTGGTTCACTGTAGGCTTTGCTAAGCTAACCCTGTAAAAGCCAATGTCTCACTTTGCATTGAACTTTGAGCGTCTTACATTCAGAGATGTTGTTTATGGTCACACAGCTACATTACACATCAACTAAAGTTTCAAATATGATATCGTAGTGGACCACCCCTTTAATTAATTAATTAGCCTAATTTAGTGATCTTTTGAGATATTTTTTACTTTTTTATTTCACCACGTTTAATACGTTGACAGAAAAATTACAATTTAAAGATTATTAAATCTCAAATTTACTTATGTAAGCTAGGCTTAACTGACAGTGCCTGAGTTTTAGCTCTTTATTTTATCCTTTTATGTTATATATGTTTCTTTATTTAACCAGATAAAAACCCATTGAGATCAAGATCTCATTTACATGGGTTACCTGGCCAAGAGGTCCACAACACATAACTTATAAAAATAACAACAATAAAAATAACAATAATAAATAAAAAGTAAAGATAATATAAAAAATACAGTTTAGTTATTCAGCTGTACCACACTACAATAATTTGAAAACATACCTTGAGAAATGGACTGTTGTTTATTATAAAGGATAGAGCGAAATGATTTAATTGGGATGAGTTCAGACATTTTTAGTTCAGGCTAAAGAGTTTTCCAGGTTGAAGGGGCAGCATAAATAAAGGCTTGCTTCCCCATTTCAGTTCAAACCCGGGCAACAGTCAAATGATAAGACTCTCTTGAACGTATCATACTGGCTTTTTGACCTATGAAGAAGGGAACATAGGTATAATGGCACCAGACCCATGAAACAGCCTCGTAGACCAGAGTCATTCAGTGGGTGTACTGTCTTACATTCAGAGAAGGCCACTCAGGTTTGCCATACAGTTCACGATGGTGAGTTAGTCTACGACAGTCTGTAACAAACCTCAGAGCCCTGTGATGAACAGAAGGCTGAAGACATTTAATTGAAGCATTCATATATAAAACATCACCATAGTCAATCAATGGTAAAAATGTTGCAAACACCAAATGTTTACGAGCTTTAAGAGAAAGCAGGATCCATTTGGATAGTAAAACCCAAGCTTTACTCTCAATTTGCGAACCAAATTTGGTACGTGTTCTTTAAAGGAAAGCTCCTGATCAAGTGAAAAGCCTAAATACTTATAGCTGGACACTAATATTATTTGTTCTCCTTGGGCAGTGGTGGTTAATGGTTGGTTCTGCAAAGGGGTGGAACAATTTGTAAAAAGTCATTTATTTAGATTTATCTACATTTAAAACCAATTTTAGATTCTGAAGACGAGACTAAATAATATTAAAAGCAGAATGTAAAGATTGTATCAGTGAAGGAGAGCAACAATACAGTGCATCCGGAAAGTATTCATAGCGCTTCACTCTTTCCACATTTTTTTATGTTACAGCCTTATTCCAAAATGAATTAAATTAATTTATTTCCTCAAAATTCTCCACACAATACCCCATAATGACAATGTGAAAAAAGATTTTTTGAAATTGTTGCAAATTAATTAAAAATAACTGAACTGGAAGACTAGTCAGGATAGAGGGAAAGATAAATGCAACAATGTACAGAGACATCCTGAATGAAAACTTGCATCCGAGTGCTCTTGACCTCAGACTGGTGTGACGGTTCATCTTCTAGCAGGACAATGACCCAAAACATACCACCAAACTGTAAATGGAGTTGCTTCACAACAATTTGGTGAATGTGCTTGAGTGGCCCAGCCAGAGCCCACACCTAAATCTTATTAAACATCTCTGGAGAGATCTGAAAATTGCTATATACTGTCGCTTCCCATCCAATCTGATAGAGCTTGAGAGGTACTGCAAAGAGGAATGGGCAAAAAGTCCCAAACATAGGTGTGCCAAGCTTGTGGCATCATATTCAAAAAGACTTGAGGCTGTAATTGCTGCCAAAGGTGCATCAACAAAGTATTGAGCAAAGGCTGTGAATACTTATGTACATGCGATTTTTCAGGTTTTTTATTTTTAATAAATTTGCAACAATTTAAAAAAAAATGTTTTTTCACATTATCATTATGGGGTATTGTGTGTAGAATTTTGAGGAAATAAATAAATTTAATCCATTTTGGAATAAGGCTGTAACATAAATAAATGTGGAAAAAGCAAAGCTCTATAAATACTTTCTGGATGCACTGTAAATCATTGTATCATCAGCATACAGATGATAAAAGGCATTTGAAGGTTGTCGCACAAGTTATTAATGTAAATAGAAAATAATTCTAATTATGTAATAATACATTCAAAATGTTCAATACCTGAATGACCAGAGCATATTTCTAATCTCCTTTAAAATAAGCATTTCTTTAAATGTCACTGATCAGTAACAGAGCTGAAACCATAACAGGAATGACCGTTATAGCACACATTATAAAAGACAAATAAACGCATGAGGCTTAATACAATTCTCTCTTGGATAATGATTTTTGACTCGTGTTAATGCTCTGATCCCATCTGGTTGCAGAGGTGCGCATCTGTCTTTACCAGGCATTAGCTTTGGATTCTCCATTATTGAGCTCATATTCCCAATTATCATAATGGCTGAGATGCACTGGCTTGTTTGCATGCAGAGACACTCTCCTGAATAATGTGGCGCGTGAATGCAAGCCCCCCTTTTAATTAAACTGGAGTACCGAGGATGTTTTTTAGGTGAGAGATAAACCTCCTGTTAATTAAGTTAAAAATGGAGACAGAAATGAAAGTGCAAACACTCGGGGATGCAAAACGCAGGGTAATTTGAGGAGTCTTGAAAGTCAGATTTGGACTGCGTTTTGGGTAAATATTTAAATGTTGAATGTATCGAGAGAAGTCATTATTTAATAACATGTTATTTTATTGTGTTTTGTCTCTAGATAGTTTGCTCGTGTTGTTTTGGGATTTACAGTAATACAGGTGTAAAAATATCAACGGAAATGTTGGTCTTGTGTACGGTGCGCGTGAACAGCAGAGGGCGCTGTTGTGCTGTCATGAACACGCAGATCTCGTGCGTGATTCGACTCACGGATTTCTCGACATTACAAGCATTTGACATGGTGACAGACAGTTGGATTATATTTAACACTCCTGAAGTTCAAGCGTAATAAAATTACCGACGAGCGTTTAAAGAGATAGTTCACCCTAAATGAAAATTTGCTGTAAATGAACTCTCCCACAGACCGTCCAAACCGATCCATTCTCTACATTCAAGAAGATAGATATAGGAGCACTTTATTTTACTTTACACCCATGTTTTGCATTTACATATGCGTTAAACATAGTTATTATATCAATTGGGCAATAACTAGGTATTATAAACCTACCCCTGAACCCAACCTTAACCCATTTATCTTATTTTGTACCCTTTTAGAGTATTTGTGTACACATTTTCAACACATGTGCAACCAGACTTTTTGTTTTGTTTATCTTTTTTTAGCTGAAACCATTTGTACGTTATTTTGAAAGTCATATAGTCTTATGAAGCAAAATGATGGTGGGGGGTTCAGGTGGTTTGAAAGACCCACCCCTCATTGACAAAGGTCCAGAATTTGTCCAATACATGGCCTCATTGGTCCTATTTGGACTGCTATTCCATAATAAATTGTGAAAACAATCCATCAAAAAAGGCTTTAAGACCAAGCAGAATCCTGTGTTGGCTGTTGGTACAGAATTTGGGACACAGAATTTGGCACGATGTGACTTCCCGTTCTAAAATCACACCATGCCAAATTCGGCTGCCCAAATTCTGACTGAGAAAGTTGAATTTGCTGGCCAGTGTGTTGTGCTAATATATGACAGTAGGCTACAGTTTTTTAATTTAAAAGTTTAACAGAATCCTATTTTTTTTTCTAATGATAAGAGGTACAAATAAGTATTATTTTCTTTATTTCTTTATTATAAAACTTTGGGAAATGTTTTTGGTACATCAAAAAGTGTGGTTGTGATGACCACCCAACAAGCTAATTCATCTAAAATAGTGCTTAAAATGTCACTAAAATTCAGTATTTAGGCCCGTAGCCAGCCTGGTGAAGGGGTGTTTCTTTTTTCTTAAAAAGTTGACCTTTTGGCAGTTATTCGCCTCATTTTCTATTTAATTGTAAGACGTAAATACTGCATTTTAGTGACATTTTAAGCACCATCTTTAGCTGGATTAGCTTATTTGATGGTCATAATAACCACACTTTTTGATGTACCAAAAATGTTTTCTAAAGATTTAGAATAAAGAAATATGAATACAATACTTATTTTAAAAAATACAATTGTATTACATCATATATCATTAGAAAATATAATAATCTGTTAAAGTTTTAAATTAAAAACTGTGGCCTATTGTCATTTAATAGGCAAATAACAAACTGGCCAGCACATTCAACTGTCCTCAGTCAGGATTTGACCATATGAAACATAATAATAATGTAGAACTTCATAATTTTTCTAGCCTCTCTTATAAAAAAGTTCATTTGAAAATTCATGGTTAACATCAGTAGCTAAAACAGTATTCAAATTCATTTTAATATGGTCTGCTTTTAGTGCTTCACACCTTTTTATTGGTCATTTTTTGATACAAGAATAAGGTCCAAAGTTTTGATTAAAGGTTACTTGTAAAACGTTTTGTCTATTTAAAAACAAGTATCAAAACTTACGTCAGATTGTAAGATGAAAAAATTTGTTAGCATAGGCCAAAATTAATTTGCTGAAGTCCTGCCGAAGTGACAGCCAACAGAAGAGTCCGCTTGGTCTTAAAGCCTTTTTCGATAGATTTTTTTTTACTATTTATGATGGCATAGCAGTCAAAATATGACAAATGAGCTCATGTATGGGACAAATTCTGGACCTTTGTCAGTGAGGGGTGGGTCTTCCTGGCAACGGGCCTGGTATTTAAATCTCGTTATTAAAAAGAAAATGGGGCAAATAACTGCTAAAAGATCTTTTCTTTGAGACAAAAGAACCAACCCTTTCACCGGGCTGGCTACAGGCCTGGATTGTTGTCATTTGGCTTTAAATCTTTTAAATATGTTTTTTTTTTCTCCAGCAAGCATGTTTTTGAGTACTTATTTATTATTTATTTATCGTTTGAATGATCTACATTATGAAAACTGGTAAAACAAGAAACTTCTCCAAATTTAAAACAATGAAACTACTAATGGCAATCACATTTATTCCAAATAACTTTTTTTTTCTAATAAAACAACAACAAAAAAGACCAAGCAATTGCATGAGTGCATTATTCAGCAAACAATATAATCAAGATCGTGTTTGGATTCATTACGGTTCATCGCTGAAAAGATTTGATTGCGTTTTTCTGTGGCTGCAAACCACACAAGTGGCTCACAAAAGAACACGGACAGATATTTAAGCAGAATAAAAGAAATGAAGATAACTAAACTCCACCTCACTTGTTTGTTGTTGCACTCTAGAGTGAGCTTGGTTTTATTTTTGCCAGATTGTAAAAGTAAAACCCCAGGCAGGAAATATATCTTTTTTTATATATAACAGAAAAGGTCTGATACAATCTGCAACAGCAAACATAACATTTTGTACAAAAGATCTAAATGTTTTATAATTTATTCATTCGTTCATTTTCCTTCGGCTTAGTCCCTTTATTCATCAAGGGGCGCCACAGCGGTATGAACCGCCAACTTATCCAGCATATGCTTTACACAGCGGATACCCTTCCAGCTGCAACCCAGTACTGGGAAACATCCATACACACTAATTCACACACATACACTATGGTCAATTTAGTATATTTAATTCACCTGTACTGCATGTCTTTGGACTGTGGGGGAAACCGGAGCAGTGTGGAGTGATATAAACACAAAAATTCTCTTTTTTTTTAAATAGTTTGAGGCTCACCGGAATAGGAGTGCGGTTTTCCTCGCCCACCGAATGGATTGACAAGCGTGTATTAACATGTCTCCTTAGTAACGTGAATAAACATGTCCACAGACGGGATTTCTAAAGAAAGTGAGATTAAAAGATCTGTTCTAACTGTCTGTGATCATCCACACCTCAAGATGAGTCCAAGTTTAAAATGTTTTTAAAACAGTGCATGTTTGTAATAAAGAAAAGACTGCTGTTTATACAACTAACAACTAACAAGGCAAACACAATACAAATTAAAAGTTTGAGCTAACACAGCATTAAAAAGATGCCATTGCTCAAAAAAACTAATCTAAGCAGTTTGTATATCCGTCTTTACTGTAAGTGCTGTTAAATTTTCCAAAATGGCAAAAGGGGGTCAACAAGACTGCTGTTTATGTCATGCAGTAGAAACAGACATGCAGATGGGAACAGTGGGTGGGGAGAACCAGCTAATTTGCATTTAAAGGCGCAGACTACAAAAACAGCTGCACCTTGTTCTGAGACAAAAATGGGCATTTTCTGCATTATATAATAAATAATCTGATGGGTATTTTGAGCGGAAACTTTACAAACACATTCTGGAGACACCAAAGACATATCTTATACTTTGTGAAAGGGGTAAAATAGGAGCTCTTTAATACTTATTTTGTACTGTGCTTTTTCTGGATACTAAAATTTATATTTTTAAAAATAAAATTGCAGTCATGTGTCCTAATTATAAATACTGATTTCACAGATTTCCAACGCTTGATATACACCATACATCAGGCTGGATGTGAATTAAAGGATGTAAATATTTTTTATTTTCTTACATAGACCAATCACTTAGATTCATAAGACCACAATGTATTGTCAGAAGTTTAGAGTTTTTGTCTAATTTCTAGTCCAAATATCTAAAAATTCTTAAATCAAGGTTCGTTTTCTAGACCAGTGGTTCCCAAAGTGGGGGTCACAAGACAAAAATCACTTTTTTTTAAATTAAACTATTAGAATTAACATATTTTATTCATTACCTACAGAAGAAAAAATAGTAGTTAATACTTACCTTTAAAAAAACAACAACAACAACAAGCAAATAAATAGCCATAAGCCTTTAAATTTTTTTTTTTTCATTTGATTGTGACCCCTGGGGTGATTATATTACATTAAAGACACAGTTTTAATGTAGCTTCGGATTTTTTGGCACCAGGTTAAACTTTCTGTCACCTTTACAGCATTCACATACATTAAAAATAAAGACCATGACCGAATATGGATGATGTTCTCCAAAATCAAACAAAGAATAGACTTGGACCTATTGGTGTGAGTACACTGTTGCATGCAAGGTTTGTATATTTATAACCACTTCAGGGAATATTGGGTGTCGCGAGTCACTGGCATTGTTATTTTGAGGGTTGTAGGCTGAAAAAATTGGAAACCCCTTTTCTAGAGAAGTAAAAAAATACATTAATATTTTTTTCAGAAATAATAAGTAACAAATTAACTGGGTTTTTTCCTTAAAACCAGCAAAATAATCTTATTTCAAACCGAAAAAAAAGTCAGCCAATGAGGTAAGTAAAATCTTATTTTAAAACCAAAAACAAGATTATTTTACTCACTCCTTTAGCAGCTTGCTTGAAGAATTTAATAAAATTACTTGTCTAGAAGTTTTTTATTCAATAATTTTTAGATATTTTGATATAGAAAGAAGGCAAAAACTCATTGTTTTGCAGCATGCATATGCTTTTTGAGTACCAATAACCATTAACTTCACATTTTCTGAATCACACTGACATGTTTTGAATCCTCAAAGACTGAAGTTTTTGCTAAAAATCTTCTTTAAAAGCTTCACTGTAAAAAAAAAATCCTAGCTACATCCTAAATAGCATGAGGGCAAGTAAATTTACAGCAAATTGTTGTGCGAACTGTCGTTAAATGTGTGCAACGACACACAGATTCTGTGTCTGCCCAGGTAAGTGTGGAAAATCGTGAAGGTGCACATGTCAGCTTATCTGTTTTTTTTTTTGTCAGATGTCTCCTTGCTCTTGTGATTCACTGCTAACCTTCTCAAATGCAGTGACGTGTGTGGAAATCACAGAGTCCTGACAAGCCATGCAGTTGAGAGCTCCAGATGGGCCCCGAGCAAACGTCCCCTTTGGGCTCTGGTGGCGCACCTATGTCTGTGTGCAGGGAATTCAATTAATTCTTTACATCTCTCTCTCTTTCTGGAAGGCAGACTTCAGGACAAGTGACCTGACAGGGCTAATATCAGTGGAGAACCTCTGTCAGTGCTAGGTGAAATCTCATTTGATTGAAAACTGCTTGTTAGGTTTTCGTTATACAGGTTTACTGTGAATCTGACAGGACCCGCTGAAGCACTGTAATGTGTTTGACTGAAAGGTCTGTTCTCCGCTTGTCATTCAGCAGTTCTTTTTTTCTGTTCAAACCAGCTTCCTGTGCTCTAATTGCATGGTAGATGTGCGAATGATCTCGGGGTTAAGAGCTTCGCTTGAGGTCACAGTGGAGATCAGAATAGAGGTTTCTATCAATAATTCTGTGGTTCACAGGTCAGCTCTACCTGTTGTTGAATCTGCAATCAGACTTCAATCAAAGCTTTAATATAACAGCAGCAGTTGTCACCCTCACCAGATCTTCAATTTAGACATTTACAGTGACCACTCGTAGTTTATTTCCATATGCCATGTAGGGATGAAGAAGGTTAAGTAAGTGCTTAGGAGAATCAGTTCATGTTAGTTTCACATGTGTATTTTAATTAGTAAGTAAATAAGTTAGTAATGCACATATATAGTATTGCCATACACCCAAAAAGCTTTACAATTGTATGAAGGGGGGGGGGGGGGGGGGGGGGGGGGGGGGGGGGGTTAATGTATTAACCAGTTAATACATTTCATATAAAAAAGATGAACAGAATTTATGCAAAACTAAAGTAGATTGGTAGATTATTATCCAATTATCCATTTGCTAACTAGAAAAATAAAATAAACTCACATTATATATTAAAATAGAAATCAGTTTTTTTAAATTGTAACTATTGTATTGATTTTGGGGCTGCACAGTGGCACAGTGGTTAGCACGTTTGCCTCACAACATAAAGGTTGCTGGTTCGAGCTTCGGCTGGGTCAGTTGGCGTTTCTGTGTGGAGTTTACATGTTCTCCCTGTGTTTGCGTGGGTTTCCTCCGGGTGCTCCGTTTACCCCAGAAGTCCAAAGACATGTAGTGTAGGTGAATTGGGTAAGCTAAATTGTCCGTAGTGTATGTGTGTGAATGAGTGTGTATGGATGTTTCCCAGTGATTGGTTGCAGCTGGAAGGGCATCCGCTGTGTAAAACATATGCTGGATAAGTTGGCGGTTCATACCGCTGTGGCGACCCAGATTAATAAAGGGACTAAGCTGAAAAGAAAATGAATGAATGAATGTATTGATTTTGTGATCATATTGAGACACTCTACAAGAAACGTACATTATCTGTCCTTGAAATAAAACATAAATACAGAGAATAAAAAGTATTTCATCCTAAATTTTTTTAAATGGACTGATGGTTGATTTCTGTGAGTTCTGAGTTCTGAGTTCTATAAAGGAATATGTCATTCATTTGGTTCTCAGATTTTTGTTCTTTATTAAAAACACTTTACAAATGTACAAACCCTGTCATTGTCCTTGTCCTCAGCCTAATTGAACCTGCAGCTTTACTAGTTTTGTTATGCTAAAAACTCCAGAAAAACCTCATGAAATAGTTTAATGAAGTTGTTATTATTCACATCAATTGATTAACAACATGCAATTATAAATAAATTCTACAAATAAATACTATTTTACAATTGTCCCCATATTTCTGTCAGTCCTGTCACATTTGCAGTAAATTTAACCTAAAAAATTTAGGTTAGCGGGGCACAAAGTAACAGTTTTTGGTTTTGGTCAAATATTGAACAAAGTATTGGGGTTAAACAAGCCCCCCCTTTTTTTTTTTACCAACAACACACAAGCCTCTCCTACAAATGAGCACTGGTTGAATGATCGCCTGACCTATGGTTTCTGTGCAGTGTTGGCAAAAGTTCCAGGAGTAAAAATGTTACCATTTACCCCACCTGCAGGGCAAGTTGTAACAGACAGGGGGTTAGTTGTAACATGCTTAAAAAGTCAGGTTTCACACAATTAATTTAAATCTAGTTTACTTTAAATAGTAGCTATATTTCCTCAGTACTTGGCTAATTTTTTTAAATTCTACATAGCACAGTATGTTTATTATTTATCTATTGGATAAACACATTTGGATTTATTTGCATTATTATACTATGCATTTATTTGCATTATTAGCAATAAAATGATTTTTTTTCTATTAAAAATATTTTCTTAAAAAAACATGTTAATATAAAAAGTTCTCAACATTACACTCAAAGTTCTAAAATTATTTTGTTAGTTTAGTTTGTGTCCAACAATGTTTTTAACACCCTGTTACAACTAACCCCGCTGTGTCGTGTTTTCCTCAAAACTGGCTAGCAGCAACTGTGTATTTTACATTTTCAGAAGACGTCAGTAAAAACAATATAAGATTTTATGTACATACTTTTACAGATTTGTTTTTAATAAAAAAAATATCGACTATAATAAAAAATACTTTTTGCTGCAAAAATGGTTTCTCCTGTTTCTCATGCAAATTTCACCGAACTTTTTCAATAATTGGCAGGAAGACGTCTGCCGACACTGTGGTGAAAGCATGCCATAGTTAACCCCGAGAAAATACCTTAAAACTCTATGTTACATTTAACCCTGCGTTAATTGTTCCCGGCGCTCCCCTACACCTTTAAGGCTATGACTATGACTATTTTTTTTTGAGAATGACATGATTAAGTCGGGCCTTGTCACATTTTTATAAGTGAACCTGTATGTTTCTGGTAGAATGTCCCGTATGCAAAAAACTTGAAGCCGATTATTTCAAGCTTAAAGAAAAAAAAAAACTGCATGCACACACATGCACAGAAAGACAGACATACAGATATATTACAATATTACATTATATTCAATGCAGCCTTTAAAATCATTTAAAAATCATGACGTTTAAAAAAAAACACAACATAATTTCTGACTGCTGGGAACTGCGTAGAAGTTAGCCAATCCAAAAAAAACACTACAGATTTTAGGATAGTTTTGCCAGTTTTGTTGGGTAACATGCCTCAGATGGCCAGTAAACAGGTTGTGGGCGGTTCATGGGCGTACAGTCTGAGACTGTAATACACCTGAAAGAGTCACTATTTAGCCTCCATCTGTCCAACTGTGCTGTACTGAAGGATCCAGTAATTCTTAGTGTCCTGTACCTCCAACGCTGATGAGGATCTGGACGCACTGCTGGACAGTGCAGATGGTCACATCTGAAGCCTGTGGCTCTACACATCACGCCTGCTGGGTGATTATTGGCATTACGGCGGAGGTCAAAGCCAGGATGAGCTGTCGAAAAGGCCCAGGTTATGAAGTCAATTACAGTGCAATCAAGACAGATCATTTTACCTCTGGCAATCTCTGTGGGCCTTCACACTCGATTGAGAATTTTTTCATGCCTCATATTTAGTGGCTCTATTTCTTTATGCATATTTCTCAAGAGAGGTGTTCATATATTTATGCTAGGGTCCAAATGTGCTGTAAAAGCAACTTGCTGTGCCTTAAGGCAAAGCTGGCTACTCTCTTCGATATTTGCTTATGATTGTCCCATTTCTTCCCCTTGTGGTGACACAGAGGTCATGAAGCTGCAGTTACTTTTAATAAATATAGTAAATGTATTTTCCTTTAATACAATTGCATGCTCTTGCACAGACAAGACAAAGATTTGTCTGAACCCCAAAAAATGTCACATGGGATTGACCATAGGATGCGAATGGCCAAGTTATTCTTAAAAACATGAAAAATACATTTTCCTTTTACTCTGCAATGGGAATTAGGCACATCCAAGCTGTGAATTTGGATAGTCATGTTTACTGGTAAAAGCGTATGTTTCTAGTGTTACTACATAAGAATGTTTTAGGTCAGAGTGTAATTAGGAAACTTTCAAGGTAAATAGAGGCAAATCAGTCTTCTAAAAAGTATTTTTAATTGTTCATGAATCACCTAATGGTCTAGAGGATTGCATTAAGGTGCATATATGTTTATTGAATATAAACTTTTTAGACCACTCAGATCATTAAATCAATTAAAGATATCAAGGGTTGACTTAAAGGTGAGTCACTACGCCAGCCAACATCTGTTTAGCTGTGCTTGTACTGAATGTGCTCTGTGCTGCATCCAACTGATCACACAATTTATGTATCTTTCTCTTTTTATTCTTTTAAAAATTGTTTTAAAATAAATATTTTTTTATTATTTGCCATTTTATTTGTTACACTTTTTTGTGATCATTTTATGAGTTTTAAATATCCTTTCATATGTAAAGCACATTACCATTGTGTATGAAATTGCTATTCAACTTAGCTTGCCTTGCGTTCTTGACATTACTCCCCACTCTAGCATGGCGATCTTGCACCATAATTGAAACAGCTGAGGAGTAAATGGAGGGAGGACTCAGGGGGAGGAGGAAGCAAGCAAAGACCTAGAATCCAGGACAGCAGCCCAAGGGGGAGATGATAGGATGGGAATGGTGACACCAGGACGACACCAGAGTGCTGAACGATATCGAAAGAGTTGATGGAGGTAGAGCCTAAGGGCCGGGACATACCAATCCAATGCCAAACAACTAGCACCAACAAAACACAATTTTCTTGCATTGGATCACTGCTGGGCCAAAAAAACTACACTTGAACACACCAAACTGACAAAAGCAGACTGAAGCAAAAGCCGCAAGTGCTGCAATGCCTGTGCCAGATGACGTGACTTTCCACTCCGCAGGGGGCAGTAGTTTTCTTACCTTTATCACAGTAATTATTACCACGGAGGGATTAACTCATGAAAATATGTCCTATAATCCATATAGTTTGCAAATATTTGAGAAAGGTAAAAATTATGCAAAATTATGGCCGGCCTCTGTGTGTTCCCTCTTGGCTTGAATTGTTTAAAGGTTCCTATGGGTGCTGGAAATCCTGGAAAATGCTTGATTTTTTAATATAAATATTAAATATTTTAATATAGTGTTTTCAAAGCTAGAAAAGTGCTTGGATTTTGGAAAAAGTGTTTCAACCTGCTTGAATTTGAAATTGTAGAGCTCGAAATTGTGACTGTTTTGGTTGCATATATGCACAAAATTTTATCTATGTGACCTTAAAATATATTTAAGAGCATATGTGTGAGTGCATAAACTGTTGCCGTGCGACCAGTTTTCATTGCAAAATGTTCACCGCATGCACGTATTTATGAAGCTAATAATATGCCAAAACAATTTGAATTTGAATTCTGTTCATTTGAATTATTAACAATTGTAAGTTAATAAAACTGATTTAATGCTATTAAAAATGTTTGAATTTGAATTTTGTTGGACTTTTCCTAGTCCTCCCAGGTTAAAACATGAGTCAGAGGCTTTAAATAAGTTTGATCAATTTAATTAAGTCGATGAATAAAGCATTACAGAGCTCCGGGTGTCAAAGAACAGCAACACAGGCAGTCTGTGTCAGCTGGGCACACACACCCACACCCTCGTCCCCCCCATATTTATCGTCGTCTCTCTTCAGCCCCACCCGGGGGCGCTTTAGTAAGAAAGATCCTCCATTCAGATCAGTTCAATCATCAGATGTTAGGCAGAACAGCAAATCTGCACAGAAAAAGAGCCTGCAAGAGAGTGAGTTTGAGCCCCTCCCGTCTGTGATTGTTCCTGTAAACGAGCACACTCTGAAAGAAAAGATGTAGCATTCCGTTGATAACAAGGAGTTAACTTCTCAATTATCAGTCACACGAAGACACAGCTGCTATGGAGCAAAATTCTATGAGGTTAAGCACATAAGGTTATATGAGGATAAACACATCAGCATAAGTTCATGCCATTAGTTAAAAACAGAATTAAACTATTAATGCAAGGATTAGTCTATAAATGCATAAGATGAAGTTAAAATCAACACTCCTTCAAATTCTTAACTCGATTATTGAACATCTAAAATTTAAGACAACTGAAAAAGTCAGACTTTTATAGACATATTTTCAAACTTTTTTTTGGTTCTGAATTCATATACTGCAGATATTGGGTATGTAAAAATACAGTTTTAAGTTTTCAAGATGATGAAATTCAGGGGTCATTCAAAAGTCAATCTAATTATTTTGGCCAGTCACAGAGCTGCATGAGTTTGTTGGCATTTGTTTGGCTCAGGAGGCGACCATTCGTCTGCAAATTGGCTATCGGGGGTAAGCTATTTTCAGTAGTTTGTGTAATTAACATACATTCTTTAGTGAACCAAATTCATATATTTAATTCAATACAATCCCATTGGTTAATCAAACTTACTTAAGCTTGAGCTGATTCTGACCTATTTTGTAACCTTATATTTTAGTTAAGAAACTCTAAATCAAAACATTTTAATAGCATATAATAATCAGTTTTATTAACTAATTGTTAATAGTTCAAATGAACACAATTTAAATTCAGATAGTTTTGGCATACTATTAGCTTCGTACGTATTTAGGAGATATTCACCCAGAATGCATCTTTGCACCTGAAACCCACGACTGTAAAAAAATAGCAATGCACATGTAATATCATGAACGACTGGTCATGAAAGCAAAATCTGACCATAAACTCATTTCTTGAGATATCAACTTCAGGTAGAAAGAGACCAAACTTAAAAACATCATCCTATAACTGAACATTTTTTTATTTATAGTTTCATCATTTTTGGGCGAACTATCCCAATAAATCTATGCTCTAAAGTATTCAACAATTTAAGTTGAAATGACATATTGTGTTTTTTAAAATAGGACAATGGATTTAAAAGTGAAAAAGTATAAACAGCAAACGTAATTAGGTGCTGGAATAGCATAAAAATGCATCTTGAAAGGGCTTGAAAAGTGCTGGAATTTGAAGTTGGAAAAGGTGTAAGAACCCTGTGTTTACTTGCTGAGTCACTTCCCATCACACTTGCACTCTGATTTGTTGCTGAATAGCCAGTCAGAACGCTCTCTTCAGCTGAAAGCTCGACGCCAATTCTACACGCTAAATTGGGCCAACAAGCTTCGATGTTAACCTGACGAGAGGTAACGTGGAACACACCAACCCAACTAGCCTGACCGATGGACCAACAAAGTCCAACGGCCGACCCCAAGACTGGGATGGAGAGCTGCAGAACCAGAGTGATGCCTATAGGATTCAAATGCCCAAGGTAGAGCTGATGGCTTGAGCCACCATCATGGAAGCAGGGCTCTGGAAGACCACAGTGGAGCTGGTGTGACTAAGGTAGAACCGAAGGGAAGGAGTAGTCCAAAGGAGACAGAGGGACAAAGTGTAGCCAGAGGAATGTTGTCTAAAGGGGGAGGTAGGAGCATGACTGACCAAGGAGCAGACAGAAAGATGAGGAAGATGAGGTGGGACAACAGGGCACAGTGTAGATGATGGACCATAGTGGCTCTATGGTCCCTGGAAACGATGGGTTGAGGGGCAGAGGTGATCTTTGCAGCTTTGGAAACTGGAGTCTGGAGAGAAGTCTGGAGAAGGAGTTTGGTAAGGGATACAAACTGTTCGGGGGATTCACTTGAATGGTTCAATCAGTTCCAGACATTCAAACAGTTACTTCGGTTCAGGAGATTCAAACTGTTCAACCAGTTTCGGAAAGTCAAACAGTTTTCAAACAGATTAATCAGTTGCAGAGAATAAAACAGTTCTGTCAGTTCAGAAGATTCAAACAGTTCAATCAATTCAAAAGAATCAAACTGCTGCCCTTTATTCAGGAGATTCAAACAGGGCAGTCATTTGATCAACACG
This sequence comes from Danio aesculapii, assembly GCF_903798145.1. NCBI lineage: Eukaryota > Metazoa > Chordata > Actinopteri > Cypriniformes > Danionidae > Danio > Danio aesculapii. The sequence continues at coordinate 18,501,469 of NC_079436.1, read as the reverse complement.
ATTCAGTAGAGCTTAGTGGAACCAGCAAGAATGTAATCTAATTCATCAAAATGGTTGAATATATCTTAGTCCAGAGGCAGCACTCAACCACCGTGCCACAATGCACGGCCTTTTGGAGAATACTCCATGTGATAGCATGCACTCAACAATAAAACAGTTTAATACTGGTCCAGAGCACTTTTTCTTTCCATAGGTTATCCCATCTATAGATAAACAATCATCAATGCCTCATTCATGGCTCTTTCTATAGGCTGCTTTATGTAAACCATCTGCCATGTTGGAAGGGTGAAGAGCAAGTTGCAAAAGACTTCAGTTTTGCAAAACTAACACAATACAAAATAAAAGTTTGAGCTAAGACGGCATTAAAAAGTTACCTTTGCTTAAAAAAACTGTAAGTTTAGAAGTTTGTTTAATCATTTCTACTGTGAGCAGTGATGGAAGTAACGAATTACAACTACTCACGTTACTGTAATTAAGTACATTTTTGGGGTATTTGTACTTTCATGAGTAGAATTTTAAGTCTGTAATTTTACTTGTACTTGAGTACAAATTAAGCTGAGTAATCTACTTTGTTACTTTTAAAATCACAATTCGTTACAGAGTACTGTAATTAAATTAATATTTCAACCACGCACTGACCAGCATTTTGGTAGCCAATAAAAAAAGCTCATCTTAACGGACCAATGAAAAGCCTGGTACATTATTTGAACCGAAAAACAAGTTCAGGCTACTGCAGAATTACGTGAGCTGACCGTCATCATACAGTCACAAAGTTAACGATTGACATATGGAGATTCAAGACAGCAATAATCTGAAGAGCAAAAATGAGGATCAAATAGCAGAGGATGAATGCTCATGGCCACACCCGGAGGAGCTGTTTACCTACAGGTATATAGGGAAGAAAGGGGACAGCTGTGCATTGTAAATAGCTATGTTACTATCTAAAAATGCTAATTGAATGTATGCCTAAAACTGGATTATCGCATAAACAACATGCGAATAAAGCAGCGTTTCTGTCCAACAAGCCAAACAGACCAAAATCGCCACTTTCTGATTAACTGGCGACAAATATCAAAAGTAAAAACTGAATTTTCAGCTGCGTGCTCAGCTGCGTGAATATATTATCTTCATTTAATAAATGTCTTGCACCTTAGTAGGCAATCCTGACATACAGTGAACGCGCGCTGGCGTTTGAAGGCTCGAGACATGGAGTGCAGACGCTCTTGACAATACTGGAGGTCATTAATAATATGATAACATGAATACTGAAATGGTCAAGGCGTTTTAGAATGACCAAAACAACACTTTAGATGTTTTACAATGTGCTCAGCCTGCTGCTTTGTCCATTCACACACATTTTCAAAATGTATGCGTATCATGGCGTTTCCATCAACGTTTTTATGTGCATATCCAAAAAGCGCATAAAATAAGTGGAAATCTGCCCTCTGCTGTGCCATCCGGCTTAAACAGGGTTTCCACAGGGTCTTAAAAATCAAAAATTTAGGACTTAAAAAGCTTTAAATTCTCTGTTCTGGGTCTTAAATATTTTTGCACAGGTCTTATTTTTCCGTTGTCCATGTAACGCTACATCTAATGCTCATTTAAATTCTTTTTTTTGTTGTTGTTGCTTGGTTTTTGTAGTGTTGTAGTTCTTTATTTCACTAGTCCTAATGTAATTTGCGGTATCAGAACTACAAATGAGACGAGCATGCAATAGCTCAGTGCGCGCGGCGAATGTAACACCATCACCGTGTTTGCGGAGGTTCGCTTTGAACTGTACTGTACTGACACTTAACGATCCGACCATGCGTGATCATCATAGAGATAACCAGATGACCAATAATTCTTGGCTAGAAATTGCAACAGCCATGGAAAGGAGGAAAACCTGAGGGATAAAAAAAGAGGCCATGGCAAAAGTGGAGACCCATGTGGTTTTAATATTACAGAATATGTTTTTCCACCATTTATAGGTTTTCACTGATGTATATTTTTGAAGTTAAAACAATGTTACTGCTCCAAACTAAAATTAAGAAACAAATTATGTCTTTGATAACTGGAAAAGAATATATGAACCGGTTTACAGTATACTGATGCCCAATTTCTAGGCTTTAATAGTAATAATGAACAGGAATGTTGGACCATTATTCCCTTTTCAGCTTATAAGTAGAGGACAGAAACTAGCCAAACAGTAATGTGTAATTTGTACTGTACTGCACACCTGACAGTGCAGTTAATGCTGTTTACACAGTTTCAAAAGTGTTTATAGTATCGATAAATGTGTTATGTAAAATTTATTTTTTTACTGCCTTGATCTTGTCTGACTCCGCATTTATGGATAATTCCACTAATACCACCAGCTAATAAAGTAATTTGTAATTTGAGTAGTTTTTATGAAGAGTAATTTGTACTTTCACTTAAGTACTTTTTAACACCAGTAATTGAGTATAATTTCAGCAATGTAACAGTTCAACAAATCTAGAGTAGTAAAATTGGGCATCTTTATATACATAAATATTGTTCTGTCTAATTGAATTTATTTGCTTGCCACATTTGTTCTGAACTTTGTGCATAGTTTGTGCTAAAGATGAAATTGCCGTCACTCAAACTGTGAATGCATCAAAAATAGATACGCTTTGGTTCAGGTTTTGTCGGATTGCAGTGTTAATCTGTCGAATCTGTTGGCATCAGTCTGTGATTGTTTTTGAGTAATTGTCTGGAGAAATTCAACTCTGTAAAGGAACATCACGGATACTTTTTCCTAGTTAATTTCTATTAGTGTTATGGTGCTGCTACCAAACCTTTTGTTTTAATGGTTTAAGCAAGACTACTTTAAATTACTGTCACGTTAATTATGTCTACTGAATGGAAAACAACATTTTACCTCAGAGGCTGCTTGTGTTCGTCTTCTCAAAAGCAAAGATTTAGGTTGGCTAAATCAAAATGGTATATAAATAACAATTAAGGTTTACTTAAAGGATTGCCAAGACAAACAGGACATTTTTTATCAATGTGAAGAAGTGACTTTATGAAGGAAACTTACTTGACAAAAGTAGACACTGTATAAATTTCCGAACTAATGTAATGACCATGTCCAGTTTTTCTTCATTTTGCCATCTGTCATGTGGCATGACTAATTTAGATTTATAAAATTCAGTTTGTACATATTGATTCTACTGTACATTGTCTAACAATTCAGTTGTTAACATGATAGGTTAACATTAAGATCAAGATCAGAACTTTTCATAATACACAGTGCAGTGGTGGAAAGAGTACTGAAAAATCATACTTAAGTTAAAGTAGCATTACTTGCCTAAAAATGTAGTGCAAGTAGAGTAAAAGTATCTGTTGTAAATATTACTTAAAGTATGAGTAAAAAGTAGCTCTTTTAAAGAGAGGGGTCTGGCTGCAGACTCGGTGCAGATGCAATCTGAGTTGCATGCAATGCTTTTGAATGGGCTCACCTAACCCCACCCCTAACCCTACCTGTCACTGTGATGTCACTAACTCCATTGAGTGCATTGTGTCTGACATTGCATCTCTGAGAGATGCAATCTCAGCTTGCATCATAAAGGCTGCATCCAGATACTATTGCTTTTAAAAGTACTCAAGAGTAGTGAGTAGTGAATATTAAGCTGTGAGAAGCTGATGACTTACATGTAATTTGTGGATGTGTGTAAACGTAACATTCTGTAGTGCATTTAGTAATTGCCCAGCAGGCACACAACGTCATAAGACATTAATATTAGGTTAGATTTAGGTTGTGATGACAAAAAAATCAATGTCTAGCCAGCGTCTAAGGAAAACGTTATTTTGATGTCCTATAATGACATCAAATGAGGTTGATGTTTGGTTGATTTTAGGTTGTGTTGGAAAGTGACCAAAATCCAACGTCGAGTCAACATCTTAAACCAACGTCATACTGACGTGAAATACTGACATTTATTCGTCAGGACTGGCAACTAAAATCCAATATCTGATAGACGTCATAGTGGTAACGTCCACACAACGACAAGCTGTAACATCATTAGATGTTGATATTATTTTGATTTTAGGTTGGATGTTGGACATTGATGTCAACGACGTTGGGGTACAATGTCAATCTGACATCATGTTGACGTCTTGTGCCTGCTAAATGTTTAAGGCCATTTCGGTCATGATCCGGTAAACATCCGTCATCTTCTCATCAGTGACATGGATCTTAACAGTCTCTGGGTCATTGCGTGTGACAGTTTTGGACATCTACTTGGACACTTTCAATGCTTCCAAACAGTTAGCTGCAATTATATCTTTTACGTATCGAATTTACCTTCTATGTGCGATTTGATTGGACAGGAATCACAGAACTGATTTTTCTAATCACCATAGACAAGAAAAAAGGAAGTAGTTACTTTGAGTTGGAGGAAAGTAGTGGAGTAAAAGTCCCGACACAGCACTAAAAATGGACTCAAGGGAAAGTAAAAGTGCACATTTCTAAAACTACTTTATTACAATAGTTTGATTATTTGTAATTAGTCACTTTACACCACTGGTAATACATTGAATTTATTTATATATTTATTATTTTACCAAACTGTATCATTTAATCCCAGAACAATTTGAACATAAGACAAATGTCACAAGTGGCCATTCTTTGATACGTCTTTTTTTGGAAAGCTCAATACTGATTGCTATTTGCCTTTTTCAAATTCACCTTTTGTGGTTCAAAAAAAAGAAAGAAGTGTACGCAGCACTGGAGACAAGACCAGCGAGATTTTTTTATGAACTATCCCTGTAACAGCTCAAAGGGTTGTGGTCTCAGCACTGAAGAGTGTTTATATCACTGCACATTTCCAAGTCATAAGCGCCAATGACAGAACGCGACCTTCTCTCTATGTTCTGATGAGACAGTTCATCATTGTGGATCCCAGACACATTTCCAAACACAGCTTTTTTTTCTCCCTCCACGTCTCCATGTACAGCCCCTCTCGGGTCGGCGTATGTGTCTCACAATAACACATCATTAAATCAGACGGGCTTGGTTTACTTGTGCACCCCTCTCCTAAAATGCTGTTTGTTAGATCTGCATGGTGTGCGGGGGATGGTGTGAACGTTTTCCTTCTGCCAAGTGCAAATAGGCAGTTTTGTCCGATATTTGCTGTTGGCAGGGTGTAAACAAAAAGCTGGTCCACACTCCACAAGTTGTTAGGGGTGAGCGCCGGAAGTTTGTAGTTTTGTAAAATGTCATTCTCCGGCTTGGAAACAATTGGGTAAAATTATGCTGGCTGCGGCTGACTCATCCTGCTGGAAAACAAGTGAGAAAACATATTTGCCGATGCCCTTGAAGATGACGATGTGTGCTGCCTAATTGCTGGGAAGAGGATAATTGAGCCACCTGCCAGCTTAATGGCACATTTTCACATGTGTCACCTCGTCTCTTTGAGATGCTCAAATACACACAAATTTGTCAGCATGCTGAAATTGCAAAGCAGGCAGAACTTAAATAACTGCGTACTGCGATCAGAAACAATTACTTTTCGTTCCTGCGCCAGGGTCATTGTGGGAATGCGACGACTTTGATTCCTTTCTGTCTGGCAGAAGTTCGGTGGTTTGATTTAACGGGAATACGCCCTGCCTCGTTAATGATTAACACTAACAAACTCCTCAAATCCTAACTGGCCCTGTTTACACCGGGTATTAAGATGCATTTACATCAAACTGATCACAGATAGACGAGGGAGATGCATTCCAATTTACACTTTATGTGGGGGTGAATGCATGTTTTCTGATGTTTCATATAATTTTGAAAACAATTTACATGTGAACGTGAAAGAAGTCCATAAAAAATTATTTGGAAAACTGTAGATGTTGTTTCTGCATTGATAATTCTAAAAACAGAAATATAAATTCTATTATTATTTCTGTAGCCCTTTACTGTATACTGTGCCCACTGATCAATTCGGAAATGCCTGTGTCTTTTGCATATTATTGAGACATTGCAGACATTACAGGGTCACATTTGTATTTGCAAAAAAAAAGTTCACCCAAAGGTAAGGGGGTTGCAACCCCTACAGTGTCTGGCTGCAGACTTGAACTCTCAAGCTGCATTCATACTTTCGCCTGTGCGCGCACCTCACGAAGCAGACAAGGCTTTTATACATGCCATGTTCGTCGTTGTGATATTCTTTAAAAGGACAGGGGGCAGTCAAAACAAACTGACCGTAAAGTCAAACGGATGAACAGAGAAGTTGGACGTTTCCGGACATACGTCATATCATTAATATCATTTAATATTTTTTAACTTATTATTTTTATAAATTATTTTAATGATTCTAAAGATCTTTATTACAATTTAAGATTTGTTTTTAATCAAACTTTGATTTGCTTTGTTCATATCTCTGACAGTTTTACCTTTTATTCATTCATTCATTCATTCATTTTCTTTTCAGCTTAGTCCCTTTTTTAATCTGGGGTCGCCACAATGGAATGAACTGCCAACTTATCCAGCATATGTTTTACGCAGCGGATGCCCTTCCAGCCACAACCCATCACTGGGAAACCCATACACACTCATTCGCACACATACATACACTATGTACAATTTAGCCTACCCAATTCACCTGTACCGCATGTCTTTGGACTGTGGGGGGGAAACCGGAGCACCCGGAGGAAACCCACGCAAACGCAGGGAGAACATGCAAACTTCACACAGAAACGCCAACTGACCTAGCAGGGGCTCGAGCCAGCGACCTTCTTGCTGTGAGGCGACAGCACTACTACAGCCCTGTTTTACCTTTTAAAGTTTATTAACGTATTAATGACAACAGAACATGGGTTGCTCTACAAATATATTTTTTGGCAAGAATAAAAGCAAAAAAGTACACTTACTAAAAAATACAGATGCTTTTTAGATTTAGCCCGCTCCACAATTCACACATTACTGTCTGGCTAGTTTTCTGTCTTCTTCTTATGCTAAAAAGGCAGTAATGGTCCAACATTCCTGACCATTATCACCAATAAAGTCTGGAGTTGTGTACCTGGGTCTCCACTTTTGCCATGGCCTTTTTTGGATTAAACTTATCCCTCCATTGTTAACTTTTTAACAACGGCTGTTGCAATTTCTAGCCAAGAATTGTTGATCATCTGATTATCTCTATGATCACAGATCATAAAGATGTCTGTACGCCCGTACCTGTTTCAGACTAAATCTCTTAAAAGTGGTTCATGTTCAACTTAAATCAAATGCGGCGGCACACGAACTGTTCGCTCGAGTCTCAAAAAAACATGCGCTCCTCTAGCCGAAATCAAGTAGCACGCACCCAAAGTGAACCTCCGCAAACACAGCCATGACGTCACATTCGCCACACACACTCAAGCGAACTAGCGGACACGTCGAGTATAAACCAGGCTTCAGGCACATGCACTCAATAGAGCAAGTGATATCTCTGTGAGGGGTAGGGTTAGGGGCGGGGTAGGTGTACATGTTAAATGCCAAGTGTCTAAGAGTGCATGTGCAGTCAGTCTGCAGCCAGACCCTTCTCATTTAAAATCTTTTTCTTTTTGTATAAAGCTTTACATAGCCTGGGTCCCAATTATTTATCCCAACTGATTGTGGCCTACACTCCATCCAGACACTTGCGTTCTGCTGATCAGTTTCTATTAAAATGAGGAGAAGCACTTCAGCATCGAGAGCAACACCGTGTAAGTACATTTAGACTTGTTTTCAGTTGCTGTGTTTGGTTAGAGAACACTTAGACTTGTTTTCAGTTGCTGTGTTTGGTTAGAGAACACTTAGACTTGTTTTCAGTTGCTGTGTTTGGTTAGAGAACACTTAGACTTGTTTTCAGCTGGTTGTGTATGGTTGTAGGACATTTAAACTTGTTTTCAACTATCTGTGTACGGTAATAGAAAGTTTACCCACTGTTTCTTTGGTTACTGTAAGAGCTTGTGTGTCGAGCCGGACGGTTTCGCGCCCCTGCCCAAACCCCCCCCCCCCCCCCCTGCAGTTTCGAGTGTTTTTACTCTCGAGGCGTGTCCAGCTGAGCTCAATCAGCAAAGCGCTAGGGGTGTATATAAGCAGCTAGTCTCACCGCGGCAGCGGTCGTGGCAGCCTCGTGTGAAGACCGACGAGTGTAAAGACCATCGACTCTACCTGCGCTACTCCACCGAGCAAAGACACCGACAAAGCACTTGAGTACTTTTACTTTATTATTTTACTTTATCTCTGCACTCATTATTTTCATTATTGTTTTCCTTGCACTTTTATTATGTGTTTACTAATTCCTGTTGTTACTAACACTCGCAAAGCACGGGAGGCACGCTGCAGGCACAATCCTCACAACCTTCGATCAATACAGGTATCTGCTATTTCACAACTCTCTCTCTCCGTGGGCCTCTGGAATTGTCAATCTGCTGTTAACAAGGCAGATTTTATTACCTCCATAGCCACTCATTCTGACTTTAATCTCATGGCTCTAACTGAGACCTGGTTGAGACCGGAGGACACTGCTACACATGCAGCTCTTTCTACTAATTTCTCTCTTTCCCACACTCCTCGCCAGACAGGGAGAGGGGGTGGGACTGGACTACTGATTTCCAAAGAATGGAAATTCCGTCCCTGCCAAAAATCACCTCCTTTGTATTCCATACACTCACCATTATCCACCCCTTCCACATAAATGTGGTTGTCATCTACCGCCTACCGGGTACATTAGGTCACTTCTTAGATGAACTAGATGTTCTTCTCTCATCTTTTTCTGATTATGACACTCCCTTGTTGGTGCTAGGTGACTTCAACATTCACATTGAAAGACCTCAAGCTGCTGACTTCCAGACTCTGCTTGCCTCTTTTGACCTCAAAAGAGCACCTACTTCTGCTACTCACAAATCAGGTAATCAGCTAGACCTTATTTACACTCGACATTGCTTCGCTGATCAAACACTAGTAACTCCACTACAAACATCGGATCATTTCCTTCTGTCTCTCAACATCCACATTACTCCTGAGCCACCACACACTCCAACTCTAGTTGCCTTTCGCAGAAACCTTCGCTCTCTCTCACCCAATAGACTATCCACCATTGTTTCAGACTCTCTTCCTCCATCTTGCAAACTCTCGGAACTTGATACGAACAGTGCCCCTGATACACTTTGCTCCACACTAGTATCATGTCTAGACAGACTATGTCCTCTTACATCCAGGCCAGCCCTTGCCAGTCCTCCTGCACCCTGGCTCTCTGATGTTCTCCGTGAGCATCGCTCAAAACTTCGGGCTGCAGAGAGAATTTGGCGAAAAAACTAAAAATGCTGAACAGCTCATAACATACCAAACTCTTCTGTCCTCTTTCTTGGCTGAGGTTACTTCTGCAAAGCAGATGTACTTTCGTCAGAAAGTCAACAGTGCCACCAATCCTCGCTTACTTTTTAAAACATTTCCCTCCCTCCTCTATCCTCCTCCTCCACCCGCATCCTCCACACTCACTACTGATGACTTTGCTACATTCTTTTGCACCAAAACCGCAAAATCAGTGCTCAATTTGCTGCACCTACAACAAAGACACACCACCAACACCACACACACTCACCTCTTTTTCCCAGCTCTCTGAGTCTGAGGTGTCCAATCTTGTGCTATCTAGCCATGCAACCACCTGTCCGCTTGATCCCATTTCCTCTCATCTCTTGCAAGCCATTTCTCCTGCAGTCATACCAACACTGACTCACATAATTTACACATATTTTGACTCTGGTTTATTCCCTACTTCATTTAAGCAGGCTAGGGTAACCCCACTGCTAAAGAAACCCAACCTGGATCAAACGCTACTTGAAAACTACCGACCGGTATCCCTGCTTCCATTCATGGCCAAGATTTTGGAGAAAGTAGTGTTCAGTCAAGTCCTGGACTTTCTTACTCAAAACAACCTCATGGACAACAAACAATCTGTCTTTAAGAAAGGCCACTCAACTGAGACTGCCCTGCTCTTGGTCGTGGAGGATCTCAGACTGGCTAAAGCAGACTCTAAATCATCTGTTGTCATCATGCTAGATTTATCAGCTGCTTTTGACACTGTAAACCACCAGATCCTGCTATCTACGCTTGAGTCACAGGGCATTGCAGGCACTGTTATTCAATGATTCAGATCTTACCTCTCTGACAGTTAGGGTGTCTTGGAGGGGAGAGGTGTCAAACCTACAGCATCTAAACACTGGGGTACCTCAGGGCTCTGTTCTTGGGCCACTTCTCTTCTCCATCTACATGACATCTTTAGGACCAGTCATCCAGAAACATGGATTTTCCTACCACTGCTATGCTGATGATACCCAGCTATACCTTTCTTTTCACCCTGATGATATCTTGGTTCCAGCTCACATCTCAGCCTGCCTGTCAGACATTTCACACTGGATGAAAGATCTCATCATCTTCAGCTTAACCTCGCGAAAACAGAAATGCTTGAAGTTTCTGCCAACCCGACTCTTCACCATAACTTCTCAATCCAGATGGATGGAGCAAACATTACTGCATCCAAAATGGTAAAAAGCCTTGGAGTAACGATTGATGACCAACTAAAATTCTCTGACCACATTTCTAGAACTGCTCGATCTTGCAGATTCGCACTCTATAACATCAGAAAGGTCCGACCCTTCATATCTGAACATGCAGCTCAACTTATTGTTCAAGCTCTTGTTCTCTCCAAACTGGAATATTGACACTCTCTACTAGCCGGGCTTCCAGCTAATTCTATCAAACCTCTTCAGCTGCTTCAGAACGCAGCAGCACAAGTGGTCTTTGATGAACCCAAAAGAGCACATGTCACCTGTTTGCACTGGCCAGTTGCTGCTCGCATCAAATTCAAAGCTCTGATGTTTGCTTACAAAGCGACCTCTGGCTTTGCTCCTTCTTATCTGCTCTCACTTCTGCAGATTTATGTGCCCTCCAGAAACTTGCGTTCTGTGAATGAACGTTGCCTCGTGGTTCCATCCCTAAGGGGGAAGAAATCACTTTCGCAAACTCTCGCATTCAATCTGCCCAGTTGGTGGAATGAACTCCCTAACTACATCAGAACAGCAGAGTCACTTGCTGTCTTCAAGAAACGACTAAAAACTCAACTATTTAGTCTCCACTTTCCTTCCTAATCTGTAACTGCCCCTCTGGCTATACCACTAACTGTACTCTTAGAATTTTTTTTTCTAATGCTTTGCTTCTTAGACTTTACACACCTGAAACTCGTCTATAGCACTTGTTTACTGCTGCTCTTATAGTTGTGTAAATTGCTTCCTTGTCCTCATTTGTAGGTCGCTTTGTATAAAAGCGTCTGCTAAATAACTAAATGTAAATGTACATGTAAAAGTCCCAAAGTCCCACCTCAAAAGCAGGGGCAAACATGCATTGGCTCTAGCCAGTCCTCACCATTGGAACGTGCTGCCGCTAGAATTAAAAAGACTAAATTAAAGAGGGGTTAGGGCAAACAATCTCGTTTTTAATTCCTGTTTTAGTGTGGTCAACTGCGGTACCATCTTTTGACTAGGAGAAATTATTTAAAGGTTCTATTTCTTTCATGATTTAGGCATTGAAACCAAACCGCTTTTTGTATAATATATTTGACATCTTTTATGCTACATTATGTGCCTATTGCTGTTTAATTTATTATGTCCATATTGCTTATTTGTAGTTTCTCTGTAAAGCACTTTGTCCGGCCTTGTGACAGTTGGAAACATGCTTTATAAATAAGCTGGAACATTAAACCTGGTGACTAATTTGGTCCATCTTACTCCTTTCATTTTATTATTATGGTAACATTTTACAATGACAGAACATGAATAATGATGTATTAATATGTAAACTAAACATTACTTTATTATGTTAATGATGAGTTAAGGCAGTCCCTAGTCATAAACTAACTTTAACTACAACATAAGTAAATAACGGCCATCTTAATTACATTGTACATGCTTGTTAAATAATGTAATAATAAACATTTAAGTTTAAGCTAAATTTAACTAACATGAACTCATGAGCTGTTAACGTATAACCATGTCATGACTTTACTTGGAGGGGTACATCACCGTTACCTCATTCATAACTACTCATGAACTCCTGTGCTTAAACTGTTCATGTTGATGTTGACAGAACACTTTTTGATAACACTTTAGATTAGGTCACAATTCACGGTAATAACAAACCATTAACTAACACTACTAGCTTAATAAACGACTAATTAGCTGTATATAATAGTTAGTGAGGTAGAAGTTGGGTTAAGGTTTTGGGAAGGATTAGGGATGCATGAATTAGATCAACAGCTAATATCTTAATGATGGGCAGGTAATAAGCCAGTAGTTAATAGCATGAATTGTGACCTAAACTAAAGTGTTACCCACTTTTCTATTGTTAGTCAGTGTAAACACACCAGAAAGACATGCACAAGGAGTTCATGGAATGGAATAATGATAATGTGCCCCTCCAAGTAAAGTCATGATATAATTATACATAAACATGTTATGAGTTCATGATGGTTAAATTAAGCATAAACCAATGTGGTAATTAATACAATAATTAACAAACAAGCATGCACTAACAAGTAATTAATGTAGCCGTTATTCACATATAAACACATGTGATTCATGTTGTAGTTAAAGTTAGTTCATGATTAGCGCCTTAACACCTTAACTCATCATTAGTCCATAATAAAGTAATGTTTAGTTTATATTAATACACCATTATTCATGTACTGTTATTGTAAAGTGTTATCATTATTATTAATTATTAATGATCATGTGGCAGTGCCAGCTACTCTTCACAACTGAGTCCATCAATGCTATATTATTTTATCAGTTTGATTTAAAAAAAAAAGTCTTATTTACTACATATAATATTTGCTTTTGGGTATTCTTTTTCTGCTTAGAGCTTTAGAGTTCACTTCAAGGAATGAATGTTTACAACCTCTTTGAATGAGAGATCCATCAGGGAAACACCATTAAGTTTGCTGCATTCAACTCTTTTGTGTAGTTTTTCAATTGCTCTCTGAAGCCACAATCGGCTTAAAATTAGGTCTGCGGGTAGGCGTGGGACACCAGTGTATTGCTCTTCTTCATCATCATAACTCCAAGTAATAACAATGACATATCTTCAGTTTTAATCAAGTTGAAATATTTAGAACTTTGACCGCAAGCTCAGATTTGCGTTTTGCTGTGTTTAGCTCTGGTCAGCATGGCTCAATCCATTGAAATGAACAACTACATACATATTTTGCAGAGAACATGAAGCCAAGCGTGTGATTTGAAGGAAGAAAAAGTAGGCCAAATAAACTGGGTACTGACAAAGTTCCTGTCAAGGTCTGACAAAGCTCTGGCCCATGTATATAGACTTTGGTATTGATTCTTCCAATAACAAATGGCTGGCAAATCCCACATCGTAGCATTAGAAAATGGCAAGAATGCAGGTTAGGGCTGTACTGTGGTACTGTTGTGAAAAGGAAGTTTAAAACCTTTGATTAGCTTTGTCTTTAGACAGAAAAAAAAGGATTTTCCCTCAAAGTGCAGAGCATCTTTGTGACACGATGCACTTAGATCTCCCGGAATCTGCTACAGCCTTAAGTCAGTGGTCTCAAACTCAATTCCTGAAGGGCTGCAGCTCTGCACAGATTTGCTCCAACCACCTCCAGCTCACACCTGCTTAATAGTCTCTAGTAGTCCTGAACACCTTGATTAGTTGGATCAGCTGTGTTTGATTAGGGTTGAAGCAAAACTGTGCAGAGCTAGGAATCACGTTCGAGACCTATGCTTTGAGAAGAGGTTTGAGTTTTCCCAGGCTGTGCATGCAACAAGTGGACAACGTTGTGACAAAATGGCTAAAGATCCATTTGGAGGAAAAATTGTATTAATGACTCTGAGTCAACTCGACAAGTCAATAACTTTATACACGGTGCACTTTCAGCTTTAAAACTCAGCTATTTTAATCCACGTAGTGCTGCATGAAAGGTAATTTTCATGCAACAAAACAACAATAAGGGAACTTAAAAAAAAACAAAAAAAATTAAGTAAATAAACTGGGTGCATAATTACAAATTCCAATTCAATTCAATTTATCAGTTCCACTTTACAAAGGTTTACTCACCTTTTAAAGTAAATTCAACTTGTTGCTTTTAAGGCAACGTGTTTACTCACATATTTCGTCACCTTGGAATTATAAGGTTCTATCTGCATTCTGAATAATTTTGAGATACTGAGCTTCAAAGTTTTTGCATTCCATAGCAAACAGTGTGTGTGTAACATTTGTTTTTTAAATAAAAAGTCTTAAAATGTAAACAACTTAAAAAAAAAACATTACATAATGTAAATAAGTTGTCATTTAATATGAATATATTGCAGTTATAATTTTAAGGTGACGATTTAAGTAAATTACAAATTTTTACAGTGTGAGAGACCTCTTGAGCTACCTTAAATAATAGTTAATTAGAGTGATTCTTAACTTTAAGAAATTAGATAACTCACTTTTATTCTTAGGTTTATGAATTCTCTTTTAAAAGATGTAAGATAAGCCTTTGGTGCCTCCAGAATGTGTCTATAAAGTTTCAGCAAAAAAAACCCCCATCAGATTATTTAATATAGCCTCCAAAATCTATCCAATTTAGGCCCAATCCCAATTCTACCACTTAACCCTTACCCGTCCCAATTCTCTTAGCGTGAAGGCGTAGGGCTAAGGGGAAGGGCTATATACCCCTTCAAATGAAGATTTTTCAGGACCACACTCGAAACCAAGGGAAAAGAAAATTTCCTAGAATACACCAGCCACAACATTCTGACACTCAATGACACTCGAATCCCCCTGTCAGAAAAGTCTAGTGGCTGGGAATGACCTTTTTTTTACAGTGTCTGCTATAATGTTAATGTTGTTTTTGGTGTGTTTAGATAGATAAATATGGCCAATGTGTAAATGCGCAGTACAGTTACGATCTTATTGTCACATTATATTGAAATGATAACATGATACCGTTGCTTTCAGTGATTTCTTGAAGATAAATACCAAAAAATAACACAACTGGAATAACTACAGCAGTCGCTATCGTCTCAAGAGCAAGAGCAAGAAACAAGAGATCGGAATGACTTATGATGACATGTGCAGGTGCTGTAGTGCTGTCCCATTTCTTAGGGATACATTTTGAAGCACTTCCCCTTCACACTCTGCTTCAAGGGCCAAGGGGAAGGGGAATATTGTAGTTGTTTTTGTAGCCTGTGGCTTTAAGTCCAAATTTGCTGCTTCTCCCCGCCCACCATTCTCACATGTGTGTCTGCTTCTCACCATGCTTTACGTCAGATAAACAGCCGTCAGTGACAGACACAGACACAGACGAAGCTGAAATACAGCTCATTAGTCAAAAATACCATTCATTCATTCATTCATTCATTTTCTTTTCAGCTTAGTTCCTTTATTAATCTGGAGTCGCCACAGCGGAATGAACTGCCAACTTATCCAGCACATGTTTCACGCAGAGGATACCCTTCTTGCCGCAACCCATCACTGGGAAACACCCATACAATCTCATTCACACACATACACTACGGACAATTTAGCTTCCCCAATTCACCTGTACCAATGCACCAGTCCTTGGACTGTGTGGGAAACCAGAGCACCCAGAGGAAACCCAGGTGAATGGAGGAGAACATGCAAACTCCACACAGAAACGCTAACTGACCCAGCCGAGGCTCAAACCAGCAACCTTCTTGCTGTGAGGCGACAGCACTACCTCATTGCCTCAAAAATACCAAGCAAGTTTATTTCATGTATTTGTGGTGGAGTTTATTTAAACACACACAAACACACGCAAACACACACACACACACACACACACACACACACACACACACGCACACACACACATATGCGCGTTTACTGACACCATGCCGCCGTTGTGATTTATATCGGTTAAGAATTTGGGATTTTACTGTCTTTATTTCAAAGTTACAGTTTTAAAATTGTTTTTTTTACATATATATAAAAATGTTCTGTTATACATGTTATTGTAGAAACATGGCGCCTGTCAATCAATTCGGTGGGTAGGGAAAACCACACTCCTACGTAACGTTGCAGTGACCCTAAAAATCACTGGGATTTGGGTCTTATTTTAATATCAGGAAATGTTTACCTTGTTGGGTTTATATCACTATACACACTATACATACAGACAGTTCTGTCCGAACAGCTTACGAAAGTTGATTTTTTATCTTCAAGACTACAATGAAACTTTGAGAAGCTTGATAAACACAGTGCCAGATTGACAAAAACAAGTGTGAACAGGGACATTTTTCATTCCACTTGAAGTCTGGACAAGTTTAAGCCACATCTAACTCAGATGCAAAATTACGTTAATTTACTTTCTTTTGTAAATCAGTTGTAAAAGCCATTGCTTTTTACATTGAAAAAGTAAAAGAAAGCTATTTATTATTATTACTAGCTTTATTTAAAATATTTGAAAGCATGTTTTTTCTTAGCAATAAGTAAGGTGACACTATTTTTAAGAGTCCTCCACTGTAGTTCATTATGATGTAAGATTTGAACCTTTGGGGAAAAGAAACTGTTGACTCTTTGAATAAGACCACTTCCTCCGTAGAGACGTGTAATATATTAAATGCAAATACCACATGAAGGTGACTCACTGAAAGTAAATTTCACAGGTGGCAATTTAAGAAAAAAAAAACACCATTTTCATATTTCACAGAGTTCCTCATATGAAATAATCCTCTCAAACTTTTTTCTTATACAAGTTTCTTGTGTGCCTTCCTTGGATGCCTGAACTCACTTCCGTGATTGAAATTACATGACATCACTGTAATTACACCAACAATGGCTTTTACAGACATACCTGGCGTCTGCTCATTACACACCAGCCCTTTACGGACAGGCCCAAAACACAGCACTTTGGATGACAGAGCTGCATTGTATACATGCAATGCAAATGCTGTTTTCTCATTACTCATAATGAGTTGTACCCCATGACCTCTGCGTCATTTGAATATTGAATATCCCACAACAGACTGCAGTGTCCATTAATGCTGGATTTGGCTCGTACTGTAGGTGACAGAGCGCACATGTAGATTTGAATAACAGACGATGTAAGCGAGAAACAGATGATGCTCTTTCACTTTCTGGTGTGCTCAGGAGTTTTTTTGGCCGACTGGGAGAAGCGAGTTTGAATCCGAAAACAGGTAGCACAGACGTCTGGAGGCGTTAACCACATGTTTGACTAAAGCGCTGATGCATGCCTAAATTTTAATCATCAGCTACAAACAGCCCCCTACATTTAAATCCGTCTTTATAAAGAGAAAACCTAAGTGATTAACTGGTTTATTCAAGGACTGCATAAACAAGGTAAATTATGCCAGCCATCGTCTTTCTGTACACATGATGTGCTGCCAGATTGTTTTAGTTTGATTGTTTTGCAGATTTGCAGACTTGCTGTATAGTTTAATTCTTAAGAACAAGCAAAGACACTAACAACAACAATAAATGGATTATTTGAAAATGAGATGTGCTAATTGTCAGATTTGCTACTGTTTAGAGATAAAAGACACATTTGCATTTTAAATAGAAATGTCTTTATTATGTAAAATAAATAATCTTTGTGGTCTGTACTGTCTTATCAAAATCCTGTCATTTACACATTCTGCTTGTTCCAAGCCTGTTTAAGTTTTTTGTTTTGTTTTATTGAACACAAACTAGATATACTGACTGTTGGAAAAAGCCGTTTTCCCCAATGTTTTTCGCCAACATTATTCAAAATATCTTATAATAATTCCTACATTTATATAGCGCTTTTCTTCAAATTTGCCCAGGATGCTAAAGTTAAACCCCTACTCTGTTCAAAGGACATCCTAGAATTTTTAATGACCACAGAGAGTCATCCAAAAGACAGCACTCACTGAGCAGTATAGAGTCCCCCTCATTATACTGGGGCGTTAGGACCCACACAGATCACAGGTTGAGCACCCCCTGCTGGCCTCACGAACACCACTTCCGGCAGCAACCTAGCTTTCCCATGTGGTCTCCCATCCAGGTACTGATCAGGCGCAGCCCTGGTTAGCTTCAGTGAGCGACCACATGAGAGTTGCAGAGAGCTAGCTGCCGGTTATCGGGTGCTGGTGTTAAATCTTCGGTTTAACATAAGAAAGAAAGTCATAAAAACCTCAAACCACTTGAGTATGAAGAAATGTTCATTTTTTCATGAACTATCCCATTTTTTTTGACAAGCTGGGTAAAAAATAAACTCAAATGGAGTTGTTTTACTGGTAAATATCTGGCCTTCTATCACCAGGGTTACATTTTTAATCTGAAATGAGGGTGAAATAAGTGCATTACTGAGATTACAACCGTGCCGTATATACATTGTGACTCTGAGGGATGCACTTAACCTCAGGTTCCTCTGAGGGGACTGTCCCTGCAATTAGTGTGCTGTTACTTCAGATGAAAGCATCCGCTAAATGGCAAGTGTTTTGCTGTGACCAGGTCATAACTGTAACACAGCCTTGCCCCCTCTACTTTCCTTGAAAAGCACCGGTTTCAACAATACATGCTTTCTTTCAACAACACCAATTTGTGGACGGCTGAGTCGACATTGTCTGTTTGAAAAGATGTTTTTTTTTTTTTTTAGCTGCTAGGCTCTGACAATTCTTAAGACAGACAGACAGACAGACAGACAGAGATAAAAAAGATTGACACAGAGAAATAAATAAAGATAGACAGACAGACAGTGTATATATACACATACTGTATATACCATGTCTCCAAAAAAAAAAAAACAGGCAATAATATATCATACAAAAATAAGACTGCTTATCATACTACAGGAATAAGAATGACAAAATTTCATACAGGAATAATTGCACAATCTGTGCATTAGAATTATCCTTTTATTTACGATGATGCAATGACGTATTTATTTTTAGCTGCGTAAGACTTAAATAAAAATAGTGTTTTCGAATGAAGATAAGTGTTTGATCACAGGTTTATGAGAACTGAAAGGCTACAGTGCTTCACGTTTTCTTTGTGAATTTCTGACTAAAAGCAGGACAAAAGGTGGATTGGATTACCTGCTGGCGAAAATTGATCGCACTAAGTATGTTGTGTGGCAGGGAGTGGTCGTCCATGCACTGCCCGTTATGTTGATAATATCACCACTGTTGAAGACATGGTATTGAGCCAAGAAGACACAGAAGAATAAGGTAATGCAGTGATATAAATCAGGTGAGGTGGAAAACATCTACATATCATATAATTTCATATATATATATCATATATATATATGCAGTTGAAGTCAGAATTATTAGCCCCCCCTGAATGATTAGCCCCTTGTTTATTTTTTTTTTCGGTTTAAAGAAGAGAAGATTTTTTTTCAGCTTATTTCTAAACATAATAGTTTTAATAACTCATTTCTAATAATTGATTTATTTTATCTTTGCCATGATGACAGTAAATAATATTTGACTAGATGTTTTTCAAGACACTTCTATACAGCTTAAAGTGACATTTAAAGGCTTAACTAAGCAGGTTAAGGTAATTAGGCAAGTTATTGTGTAATGATGGTTTGTTCTGTAGACTATCGGGAAAAAAATATTTAGCTTAAAAAGGCTAATTATTTTGACCTTTATTTTGAAATTCTTTTTAAACAAATAAAAACTGTTTTTATTCTAGCTGAAATAAAACAAATAAGACTTTCTCCAGAAGAAAAAATATTATCAGACATACTGTGAAAATTTTCTTGCTCTGTTAAACATCATTTGAGAAATATTTAAAAAAGAAAAAAAAAATTCAAAAGGGGGGTTAATAATTCTGATTTCAGCTATATATATATATATATATATATATATATATATATATATATATATATATATATATATATATATATATATATATATATATATATATATATATATATATATATATATATATATACACACATATTTTTGTGCTGCAATGGATCACAAATCTCATGGTTCGGATTGCATTGTTTTTTTTCGGATCAGTCAAAAAAGGGATGAGACAAATGTAATTTATAAAAACAACACTGCAAGAAACTTTTTGTTTTAACAAACAGAACTTAGAACCTGTAATTTTCTTAAAAATAAAATGAAGAAATAATCAGCTGAATAAAAATAAATAGTAAAATGTTCATTACTGTGAAAAATGCACTGTTACTACTGTTGCTAATAACGGTAAATGTATAAATCTAACATAATTTGTACAACTATTTATTTTTAGTCTCATTTTTCAAAAAAATTATTTAGTTATTCACTCATAAAACGTCATGTTTCATTGCTAGATTTGTCATTTTTAAAGAATTATTCAGTGGCATATTTTTGATGGCTGGTTGTCGCCACCTATTGTTTAAATAATGTAATTGTTGCCTTTTATTTTTTGAACGTCAAGTTAAATGCATTTGATGGTGATTTTAATCTTTACCTTAAACATCATTATATAATTGACTTTTTGTAAACTAAACACTGAGTCTCTATCTTGATTTTTGTGTTTTTAAACACAGATTTGAATGCAGAGCTTCAAAGGATTAATAAACATATGCAAATCAACATCATTTAAAATTTATGCAAGATTGTTTAGATCCTGATCTTTTAATGATTAATCATGCAGCTTACACTGAATGCATTAATGCAGGCTAAACAAGTAGTGACAGAACCTAAGAAACCCACCACCACATCCCAATTAACCTATCACAACTTCTTCAGTCATCGTTATATTTCACAGAAAAGCCTAAATGCTTCATACATGTAATTTGCATGACATGAGAGGCAATTGTTCTGCGATTGTTACAAAGATATATAGATAGATAGAAATAATTAATTGGATTTTCAAATTTTTTAGGTAAGTGGTTGCAAACTATTTATTTGGGCTGAATTTAAACAATGAAATGAATTTAAGTTGAAATTCATTACTGAATTTATTTAATTTTTTTTGTTTAAAATCAACCCATAGAAATAGTTTGAAACAATTTTGCAAAAATATTTTTTCAGTGTAGATAGATAAAGCTTTCAACACACTTTATTTAACTGATAGTCTCACCACAACTCAAATCACATGCAAATCACTTCACCAAAGCCCCATTTATACAAAAAAAAATAAAATAAAAAAAAAAATAAAAAAATCAACATTACTCATTTTGTAGAATTCGGAATAAATCATAACTCATGATTTTACCATGTTTTTAAAAACACATTTTACTTGATGTTCCTCTCTAACGTTTACCTTCTCTACCTAGTTTTTTTCTTGTTACTGTATATATAGAGAGAGAGCAAGTAAGAAAGAACAGATAGATAGATAGCTAGATATGTAGTAGATAGATGGAAAGATAGATAGATAGATAGATAGATAGATAGATAGATAGATAGATAGATAGATAGATAGATAGATAGATAGATAGATAGATAGATAGATAGATAGATAGATAGATAGATAGATAGATAGAGAGGATGGATGGAATGATGGCAGAGAGAAAAATAGATAGATGTTTATCATATGTTCATTAATCACTGACCAGCACATCTTCACAGAATAGGTCAGTCTATATATGTGAAAGTGAGACACTGATCACTGTGCTTAATGAAATCTGTGCTTTGAGAGTTAATTAGCTGAGCTGACCCTTAATTCATGTCACCACTGCAACACTCACATCTCATGGAAAGTGTTATGTTTTGTCACTAAAAATACCACTGTGCGTGGTGAGACTTGCTGAGATGCTGCCTGCTTATATTCAATGAGATTAATCTAAGGAAAGCACGCCCACAAAAATTAATTAGTCATAATAAGACTGATGTGACCTATGATCACGCACACCGAGCCCAATTTAAAGGTACAGTGACATTAGCGTAATTTTACAGGCGAAAAGGTCAATTGTCTATTGTTGTGTTTCATTCATGTGCTATATATATCCTAGTTCCCACTTCTGAAGGGGTAATTATGAGTTTGTCACATTCAAGTGCTCATTTGTCGAAAAGGATTAGGCATCACAGTGTGTACTAGCTCATTGTTGATGTTATTCTTACCCAAATGTGTAGCATCCTGCCTGTTGTCAGCCATAAATCATACTGTATCGTTTAACCATGCCAGTCCAGGCTCTTTGGAAATACATGCCTCAGCCTACTTTTTTTTTTTGTCAAATATAAAATATGTTGCTCTGGGTATAGATTTTGTTGGATGTTTCAGATGACAAATCCACTAGACGATGCTGTGAATCTGATATACGTTATTTAGCATATGTTTTGTTGCACGTTTCAGATTCACGTCCTTTTTCTACACGCACATAAGAATACAGGGCTTGCCTAAACCCAACCAAAGTGTTTTCAAAAGCAAAGGTAAGAGAGAGAGAGAGAGAGAGAGAGAGAGACAGAGAGAAAAAGCCCCCACCGCAGCCACATAGTTTTACCTTAATTTTACACTGCTTTTTTTTCTCTTTCGTGGAATTGTGAGCTACCTAGTAAACTGACCACATAGGGATAGTTGTCCATATGGATATAGATAGGTGAAGCAAACTTTTATTTGATTTTAAATCTAAGACACTGTTAAGTTGTTTTGTCATATTAAATTTCTGTTTTGCAAAGAATTGCACAAAAATAATCCTTTATGTGTCTATGAATATGTCCCTTTAAATATCATTAGTGTGAAAAGGAATAAAAGTTGTTGGCCTTATACTGCCTCGTAGCATTCATTTTACCTAGAAACTGCAGTCAAACGTATGTTAAAGTATGTTTTGGGGATTTCAGAAAAACTTTAGTCTCTAGCATATCTCCAGTCTGACAAAAACAACAACAAAAAATATTGTCAGGCTTATTTAGAATAAAATTCATAGGGATCACACGCCGCCCCAATATGCTAATTTATTGTCATTTTAAATCCTTATACTTTGCCATTTTTCTTCAAACCTCTAGAATTGACCAGTTTTCCAGTGTTTTACATCAAATTACATGTGATTTTAACATGTTTTTACACCTGAAATTTCATATGTGCAAAATCACATGTACATGTGTTCCTGTGATCACGTGCAAATTCACATGCAAAATTTGTGTGACATTCCTGTAATGAGAAGAAAAAAGCTTAAAAAAATTAATATATGCAGTTGAAGTCAGAATTATTAGCCCCCCTTTGAAATTGTTTTTCTTTTTTAAATATTTCCCAAATTATGTATAACAGAGCAAGGAAATTTTCACAGTACGTCTGATAATATTTTTTCTTCTGGAGAAAGTCTTATTTGTTTTATTTCAGCCAGAATAAAAGCTGTTTTTAATTTTTAAAGGCCATTTTAAGGTCAATATTATCAGCCCTTTTAGGCTATATTTTTTCGATAGTCTACAGAACAAACCATCATTATACAATAACTTGCCTAATTACTCTAACCTGCCTAGTTAACCTAATTAACATAGTTAAGCCTTTAAATGTCACTTTAAGCTGTATAGAAGTGTCTTGAAACATATCTAGTCAAATATTATTTACTGTCATCATGGCAAAGATCAAATAAATCAGTTATTAGAATCAGTTATTAAAACTATTATGATTAGAAATATGTTGAAAAAAATCTTCTCTCCGATAAACAGAAACTGGGGAAAAAATAAACAGGGGGCTAATAATTCTGACTTCAACTGTAAATATATTGTTTAGAGGCATTTCGTATCATATATTCCTAACAGGAAAGGCATATTTATGATCATTCAGCTAGCACAAGAAAACATAATTCACTTTCAATCCAATCAGATCTCTGTTTTCAAAAATTGTATGTAAATTCAGATTAAAATTTTATCCAAAAATGACTAGATTTCGTCAATGAAAATTCTCAGAGCAGCGGTAAATGCAAGCACACCTTACAATAATTTCATTATTCAGACATATTTTCTGACGTAATGGCTTTTGTGTGATATAATAGCTGTTGTTTATGGTCGCATGATGAGAAGCCGGTGTCTCCTGTTGGGGGTCTGGAGCACTGAATCATGCACGTGGTCTCCTTGGGGTAAACACAGGATTTTATTCCATCACTCTCCTTTTCTTCCTCTTTGTCTTGCCCCAGTTTTACAGTCAAAGTGAGACCCGCCATAATTATTCCAGTCCATCACGGGCCTGTGATAGCTGATCTTTTTTTATAGGCTTAATATAATTTACAGGCTTTAAAGCACACCCACAGGTGGCATATGTTAGATCTTGACTGTTGCAATCAAGCAGCGTGACATGTTGTGATTTAACAAGCTGTGGGAGGCTTGCAGGGCAAAGAGACAGAGAGGGAGGAAGAAATAAAAATGGATGTGAAAAATGGTGAGAAACGGTCGCTGTCAGCCGCCTTTGAAGAGCCGTTTGTTGGGGGATTGTACTCGACTCTGGTGCATCTGTCTTCATGATCATTCACTACAATTTCATTTTTACTTTATTTTGTTTTGTTGCAATCATTAGTGCTTTATTGGTTATTTCTCATTAAACGAGAGAACCCCTTGTTCTTGTCACATTTTACATAAACATTTAGCTTGAGCATTTCTTTATTTCTATTTTTGTGCAGACTGAACTATAGCATTTAAGAACATGTACTGTATAGCACTTCAATATAAAGAATGAACAACTGAAGAGTCTTCAAACAACACTGTTAATTCAACATGTTGTCGCATTAAAAATGTATTTTTTTATTTCAAACACAAACAGTTATACTTGTACTAAAATATATAATTTTCTCTGTTATGTTTATTGCCTTTTTTGCTAACTTTAAAAGTAGAACAATTATGATTAAGACGTCACCATTACTGAATTGTATATGAAAAAAAAATGATAATAAAACTTTCTATATGTTCATTAAACAAGGGCAGAATTGTATTTTAGGACATAATTTATATATATATACAGTTGAAGTCAGAATTATTAGCCCCCCTGTTTATTTTTTTCCCCAATTTCTGTTTAACAGAGAGATTTTTTTCAACACATTTCTAAACATAGTAGTTTTAATAACTCATTTCTAATAACTGATTTATTTTATCTTTGTCATGATGACAGTAAATAATATTTTACTAGATATTTTTCAAGACACTTCTTTAGAACTTAAAGTGACATTTTAAAGCTTAACTAGGTTAATTAGGTTAACTAGGCAGGTTAGGGTAATTAGGCAAGTTATTGTATAACAGTGGTTTGTTCTGTAGACTATCGGAAAAATATACCTTAAAGGGGCTAATAATTTTGACCTTAAAATGTTTTTTAAAAAATTAAAAACTGCTTTTATTCTAAGTGTCAGGGTCTATGTGGTTCCATGTGCTTCTGTTGTCATCATGTGATTTCTTTATTCAGTTTTCCCGCCTGTTGTTAGTCCCATGTGTTCCACTTGCGAATCTCCCCTGTTTGTAATTAGTCCTATTATTTTCCTGTGGATTTAAGTCTTTTAACTCAGTCTTGAGATTTTAACAAGACTTATCATATTAGTAACATTTTTATCATTATCTACAAGTTAAAGACATGCATAGTTAAAATATTTGAAACATTTGTAAACTTTTAATAATGTCTTTTTTTTTGTATTTATATGTAACATTATATATTTACATAAGAAGTGGCTAAAATAGAAGCACAAATACGAAATGCATAATTTAAAATAGTTTGATGTCATTATAACACATTGTCTTCACCCCATGATTCCTGTGTGTTGATGGTCCAGCGTTTAAGATGCCAATATTCAGCTTAATGTGCAATATAAATGTTTAATTAGGAAAATCATTAGGAAAATAATTATTTAAAAAATGTTTTTATACAATTAATGTGTTAATATAATATATTCTATTACTTTTTTTTAATAGAAAAAATATAGTATATAACTACTTTTATTCCACTCATTACCAAACTAAAACAAATAATATTTTCTTTAGAATAAAAAGGATTACTAAAGGAAATGGCTTGAACGTTTCCTTGCTCTGTTACATATCACTTTGGAAATAATGTGGAAAAGAATTAAAAATTTCACAGGAGGACTAATTATTTTGTCTTCAACTCTATATTATGGTTTATAAATAATATACTATATAAAAAAACAATACTAACAATGTACTCCTTTTGTAACAATATTCCCTCTGTAAACTGAAGTTATTGCAGGAGTGTTTTTTGCATAACATATTGATAATGTTTTTCACCTAAATATATGTTGTAAATTTCGTTTAGAGTTTTTCATTATTAATATGATTACAAATATTTATGTTATAGCTTTGAGAAAGCATTTGCATAAATATTAATAATTGTCTGTAAAAGAAAATCACTTTTATTTATAAAGTTCTACTACCAAATAAAGTTTTCTTCTATGAACATATTAACATCCTATTAATGTTATTCAAGAGCTTGAATTTGCTCACACATCCGTACATACCTTGATTTAACAACCTCCAGTACGTCTTGTCACAACTTCAATTGCTGAACACAAAGGCCAGAGCAGTTCTGTGCCTGATATTGTGTGCTCGTGTAGTAGTTTTGTCCATATTATTCAGAAACAGAAGGTCACTTGCTCCCAGCAACAGCAGCGAGCGCTTTCATATTCGGTGTGGAAAATGTTATTTTTAATGTTTGTATGGTGTTTGTTCAAGAACGTTTTATTTGTAACTTTAAGAGAGCCACATTGTTTTGTGAATGTCTGTCAAAACCTGATTTTAAATTATGAATAAAATAAGTTTTAACATTATCGAAAGAAATTTATAGAGCTTTGTCAATCCAAATCATGTTCCAAAAAAAGAAAAGAAAAATGATTTTATTACTATTACTAAAAGAACCTTTGCAAAATGTTTTGAAAACATTTACCAGTCATGATAAGCATTCTAAATAGAAAATGTTAACTTAATGTTTTGACTTAAACTTTAAGAGAATTTTTTTTAACATGTTTATCATCTTAATACCAATCTAACCAATTATTAAAACAGTTAACAATGTAAATAGTTAACATTACTTTATTTCTAACTTTTTCAGAATGTCTTGAGTGTCTGTTGTAATAGTAATGTTTCAGTTTTAGGGAATGTTCTTTTTAATGTGAAAAATTTTATTTGAAAAGACATTTACAGATTGTTCTGAGAATGTTTATTAATCCTAATAACTACTCACACATACTGTACCTGAAGATATACTCAGGTGAACCCAAGACAACCTCTCATACATTATGGGCTGTCACAGCTTTAATTTCTAAAGGACAGAACAGTGTCTATATAATAAAATAACATTTTGTCCACATTATTCAGAAACAGAAGGTCACTTACTCTTATCTACCACAGTGAGTGGTTTGACATTCTGTGTGAAAATTTTTTTTTTCACTTTATTGTGAGATTTTTTTTTTTTTTTATATATATATATTTGTTTTATTTTATATGGTTTATGAGGTTTTTAGAGCTGGGCAAAGATTAATCACAATTAATTGCATTCAAAATAAAAGTTTGTAAAAGAATAAAAGATATGTGTGTGATTTCTAAATGTAAATGTAATACACACACATAAAAACCATACCAAAACAGTTCTGTTACATATATATATATATATATATATATATATATATATATATATATATATATATATATATATATATATATATATATATATATATAATTTGTATCATATACTCATATATTTATATCTAAGTATAAATAAACATTTTTTCAGATATATGCATGTATTTGTATATACTTACACACATATTATGTCAAAGACTTTTATTTTGGATGCGATTTGTTACAATTGACCGGGCGGATTGGAGGCAAAAAGTGTCACAAAAGCCGCTGATGAAAGTGAAGAGTGATTTTATTTGGCACAAAATGAAAAACAAATCCAGCAAAAATGTGACAAAATAACAAAAGTGACAAAATATCAATAAAGAAAAATAAAGTATACAATATTTACAAAGTATTTACAGGCTTGTTCAGCTAAATCAAGGAAATGACCAGAACAAAATCTGTTAGCAACACAATCTCTCACACAACACAACACAACCCGGCCTGATCTCACGAGAAAACGTGAGTATTTTACGTTTTGTCAGTTTAGTGGCTAATTCGTACGAATTTGTACGAGGTCAGTCGTACGAAATTGTACGATTTTAAAAAGGAGGCGTGGCACCTAACCCCACCCCTAAAACCAACCGTCATTGGGGGATGAGCAAATCATGCTAAATTTTACGATTTAGATCAAACGAATTCATACAAATTAGCCACTAAATCAAAAAGTTACGAATTGCCATGAGGTTGTGTTGTACAACTACCCACACAGAGTGAAAGTTTGGGGCCATTTTATATCATTAGCTCCACCCATGGGTTATACAATTTTACAAGTTGCAGGGGTAAGAAAAGATAGATAGAAAGATAGAAAAATACATAAAAAGACATTAAACAAAAATATAAATTAATGCAAGTAAATAAATATGCATACAAAACTCAAAATGCAACACTGGAGTAAAAGTACCAATACATAAAAATGTAGGCAAAGGAAAGTAAAAGTAAACACTTTTAAAACTACAATTACAATTTCTGAAAAAAAAAAACTGCTCAATTACAGTAATTTGATAATTTGTAATTTATTACTATTTATTACTTTACACCTTTGCATATGTAACAAGGACACCTTAAAATAAAGTATTACCCCCCCCCCCCCCCCCCCCCCAGCAAAAATGTTTTACAGATGTTTTAGTATGTTTTTCATTCCTAATAATGTCATTTGAAAGAATGGTGTAATAATGTTTTCACAAATATATTTTAATAATATCTTTGAGTGAATTTTAACACATTTAGAGAATCTTTATCACCCTGTGATAATAACATAATATAATAACATCCAGCATGAAAAATGTTTTGTTTACATTACACTGTAAAAAAAAGTTGGGTTCCACACAATTCCTTCATGTTGACCCAAAACAAATCAATTAAGCTAACTTAAATCATTTTTATAAATTGAAGTGGATTAAACATAATACAATTAAGTTGTCCCCCAAAAACCTTCAGAATTGGGTTGTTTCAACTCATTTTAAATAAGTGGTTTCGACAAGCAGCACATTTGTTTTTGAGTGTATCAATCTTTATAACCTATATAAAAGTTTCAAAAGTGTTCAGAGAACATTTACAGAACGTTCATCTAATATTCGTCAATCCCAATAACATTGTACATGGCACATACTCTATGAATGTGATATCAATAGCCTATTTATCACATATCTGTACAGGCGTTTTGTAAGATAAAACTCCAAGACAACCTCTAGTACGTCTTGTCACAACTTTAATTGCTGAACACAAAGGCCAGAGCAGTTCTGTGCCTGATATTGTGTGCTCGTGTAGTAGTTTTGTCCGTATAATTCAGAAATAGAAGGTCACTTGCTCCCGTCTACTGCGGTGAGTGCTTTGACATTGTGTACCGCTGGGCAGAAGTGCCTCAGTCTGATGATGACACAGCCAGCAATAGAGCCCATAGACTAGAGAGAATGAATGCCGGTGTGAGCCCAGGTGTCAGCCATGGTAAAGAGACCTTGAGCTCTTTGAGCCATTTGACTCTAAACTGTCGCACTCTCTCTTGTCAGTCCAGACAAACATATTGATTGAGAGCGGTGTGTTTGGGAGGGAAAGATCATTAGATACGGCTTTCAGGAAAGTGGAGAGTTGGAGGGCCCTCAGCCCCCCCTCCGCAATTTAGCCTCTGTGTAAACTCGCTGCTAGAAATAGTGTCAATTAGAGTCAAAACAGTTGATTGTGACAAGAAGACTGTGTAAATGTAGTACCATTGAGAGTCATGTGGTCAATAAAAGCGGATCGATGTTGTTGTGGAAAAGCAGCAAACTTCACTTTCATCCTAGTTCTATGGCTTGAATTTTAATGAAATGTTGTTTATGAAAACAACTGCCATTTTGTTTTGTTTTTTTAAGGGAGGATGGGGGGTTTGCTCATCTCAGTGGCAGAGAGCGTCCGCTTGATTGGCATCCGCAGTTAGTTGAGACATGCCTACAGATCCGGCCTGAATGAAGGAGACAAGGAGAAAGCTGTCGGCTTAAAAAAAACAACACACACACACACACACACACACACACACACACACACACACACACACACACACACAAAAAAAGAGTATAAATGTTGTCTGCACACTGTGATGCTCCTAACTAGAGCTGGCATTGTCTGAAATGAGAGTAAGAGCGAAAGGATAGTGTTGACATCTGATGGAAAGACTTGTGCCACATCCTCTAGAGTTCATACTACGGCCAGTGGGTCTTGAACTCTTTGTGTTACATTAGTTTATTTTTCCACATATACATATAGTAATTGTTGTGGAGTAAAGTCAACTAGCATGTTAACTGCTCTATTCCGATGTCCTCTGTTCTTCACCAGTCTCCCTATGCTATGTAGAGTGGTGTGAAATAATGTTTGCCCCTTTCTGATTAAATTTTTTTAAATGTTTCTCACACTTTAATGTTTCAGATCATCAAAAATGTTAATATTTGTCAAAGATCACACAAGTCAACACATCAAGTTTTGAAATTAATGTTTTTATCATTAAGGGAAAATAAAATTTTCCCTTAATATTTTCTTTATTCTCCATTTCCACCTGGGGATACTCTTCCCGAGGCCCTCAGACTATGCAGAGTCACTGATTCGATCCAAGACCAACGACGAGATGATCCCAAGGTTTCCATATCCTGGACCTGGCCGAATCCTGAGCAGCTACTGTGATGGTCATGGAAGAGTGGAGAACATGAGACTGATTCCTGTGACGCTCCAGAGACAGACGAGTCTTCGCTGAGGCCAGCTTCCAGCCTCCGCCACTGAGACTGCAGCTCTGCACAAGACGTTTGGCCAGCGGAGAAATTAAAATGATCGTGCCCAACTGAGCCTGGTTTCTCTCAAGGTTTTTTTTCTTCACTTCCGCCATTAGTGAAGTTTTTTTTCCCTCTCCGCTGTCGCCACTGGCTTGCATGGTTCGGGATCTGTAGAGCTGCGCATCGTTGGATTTGCCCTTCAATATTTGGACTCTCAGTAGTGATTATTAAACCACACTGAACTGAGCTCAACTGAACTGAACTTAAACACTACAAACTGAACTACACTGTTCCTATTTACTGTGACCTTTTATGTGAAGCTGCTTTGACACAATCTACATTGTATAAGCGCTATATAAATAAAGGTGAATTGAATTGAAAAAAATGCAACACAAAAGAATACAGTAAAATGCTTGCCCTTGGTTGTTTTTTGACCCCCTCCTCTTTGAAGAATTGTTGTAATTCAGCCACATGGAAGGGTTTTCGAGCATGAGCTACCTTTTTAAAGTCATGCCACAGTATCTTAATTGGATTCATGTCAGGACATTGACTAGGCCACTTCAAAGTCTTCATTTTGTTTTTCTTCAGTCATTCAGAAGTGGAAATGCTGATGTGCTTTGGATCATTGTCCTGCAGCAGAACCCAAGCAAACACACTTCTACATAGTTTTCTCTTAATAATAAACACCTTCATTTAAACTGCTTGATGTTTTTAGTTGTGCTATCTTTGACTAATATTTATATTTGTTTTGATGATCTTAAACATCAAAGTATGACAAGCATGCAAAAAAAGGGAGAAAAGAAATCCAGAAGGGATAACAGTAAACACTTTTTTCACACCACTGTATGTATGTGTGTGTATATACAGTTGAAGCCAGAATTTTTACTCCCCCTTTGAATTATTTTTTATTTTTTTTATATTTCCCAAATTATGTTTTACAGAGCAAGGAAATCTTCACAGTATGTCTGATAATATATTTTCTTCTAAAGAAAGTCTTGTTTGTTTTATTTCAGCAAGAATAAAAGCAGTTTTTAATTAAAAAAACATTTAAGGTCATAATTATTAGCCCTTTTAGGGTATATTTTTTTTCAATAGTCTACAGAACAAACCATTGTTATACAATAACTTGCCTAATTACCCTAACCTGCCTAATTAACCTAATTAACCTAGTTAAGCCTTTAAATGTCACTTTAAGCTGTATAGAAGTGTCTTGAAAAATATCTAGTCAAATATTATTTACTGTCATCAGGGCAAAGATCAAATAAAACTATTATGTTTAGAATAGAATAAATATTAGATTTTATTTATTTATTTATTTATTTTGGAGAAAGTTATATTTCTCTTACCTTGGCTGGAATAAAATACTGTTAGTTAATAAATATATTTTATATAATATATATATATATATATATATATATATATATATATATATATATATATATATATATATTGGATAACAGTGATTTATTCTGTGTCCAATGACTTAGTTAAGCTAATTAACCTAGTTTAGCCTTCAAATAGCTCTTTAAACTGAATACCAGTATTTTGCAAACTACCTAGTAAAATATAATTTGCTGTCATCATGGCAAAGACAAAAGAAATGAAATTTGTTATTAAGCCTATTATGTTTAAACATGTGGAGAGAAAATCTGTCTATTAAAACCCCTCCTGAAAAAAAAATATATATATAAAAAAAAACAAAAATATATATATATATATATATATATATATATATATATATATATATATATATATATATATATATATATATATATTGTTTTTTTTTTATATATATTTTTCAGGAGGGGTTTTAATAGACAGATTTTCTCTCCACATGTTTAAACATAATAGGCTTAATAACAAATTTAATTTCTTTCTAATACATATATACATATATATATATACATATATATATATATATATATATATATATATATATATATATATATATATATATATATATATACACAATTGTGTAATTACAACCATGATCACTTCGTAAAGAAGCAGTATGATGTTATTATGATATTAAATATCTTTTAGGGTTCTATTATTAGGCTGCTTTGTGCACTCTAATAAAACACACAACTTATTAAAGCATCTTGTTGTTTCCTTGTTCTGAATAAAACCGAGGATATCAAGGGTTTATGACATCATTATTATGACAATACATGAGTTACTAGTTAAAAAATCTTATTTCTCTGGATTTAAATATTCTTCAAGACATTTATGATTATGTAAGTACATACAAGTCAGTAAAATATGTAACACTGTTCAAGTGGCTTTTGGATGTTTTAATAAAAGGATTGTTTATATTGTACCTTTAAGAGAATTTCACAGAAATGAGTGTTTCTCACCCAGAGAATACTTTATGTGATGGGCCGAGGCCTCAAAACACTCATGGCACAGCCCAGAGTTCAAACTATGACCAGAGTCTTAAACTCTTAGTTTACCATTTGTTTATTGTCACACTCGCTGAAAATTATCATAAAAGACTCTGTTTCTCCACACTGCATATTTAACCCCAACAATGTTGAGATTTTCTTTTTTTACACAAGCTTAAAAGCAAAAAAATAGAAAAAAAAAATCAATTATTCATCTTATGATTCACACTCCCTTCATCATTCCAGACTGGACGAGCTAATAATTCAGGATTTGACTTAGCCTGCAAATCACATTTTCATGGATTGTCAAAGTGGATTTAGGGGAGCGCCACACTCGCAGTCTGCATGAATTCTAAATAGATTCTTCCCGGTCCAACATGAAAATCCTACACAGGAGAGGGGGATATGTTTATCTTCTTACATAACTCCATAGACAAGAGAGGCATGATCCCACACTTAATGCTTTTTAAAAGCTTTAAGCTTCACATGAGGTGGGCAGACTCTCCTTGAATGAAAACCATTCATAGCTTGCTAAAGACAAGTCAGCTGTCGTTTGGCTACTGTTGGCTTTATTCATTTGCAAGTCATCTCTAATTGAAATGTTCTTGATTAAAATGTCACAGTTTTACGTTTATTTATCTATTTTTCTTTTTTTCCTAACTCATTCATTCATTAATTTTTATTCAGCTTAGTCCCTTAATCAGGGGTCATCACAGTGGAATGAACCACCAACTTATCCAGCATATGTTTTACACAGCTGATGCTCTTGCCCAGCACTGGGAAACACCCATACACTCTTGCATTCTCACACATACCCTACGGCCAATTAAGTTTATTTAATTCACCTATAGCGCATGTCTTTAGACTGTGAGGGAAACCGGAGCACCTGGAGAAAACCCATGCGAACACAAAGACAACCTACAAACTCGACCTTCTTGCTGTGAGACGACATTGCTAACCACTGAGCCACCATGCAGCCCAACTTTTTCCAAACTATTGGTTTAAATTTTAATATTGTAATCATTTTAATTATAGAGAATACCATAGGACAGATATATTTTTAATTTGAGACAAATATTGTACTGTTCTTTTTTCAGAAAGTGTTTGTGTAAAAAGAAATGCCACATGCTAGCTTGCTGAAGTCATCATAAAATGAAAATCATTCATTCATTCATTTTCTTTTTGGCTTAGTCCCTTTATTAATCCGGGGTTGCCACAGCTGAATGAACCGGCAACTTATCCAGCACATGTTTTACGCAGCGGATGCCCTTCCAGCTGCAACCCATCTCTGGGAAACATCCATACACACACAATCATACACTACGGACAATTTAGCCTTCCCAATTCACCTGTACTGCATGTCTTTTGGACTGTGTGGGAAATCGGAGCACCCAGAGGAAACCCACGCGGATGCAGGGAGAACATGCAAACTCCACACAGAAGCGACAACTGACCCAGCCAAGGCTCGATCCAGCGAGCTTCTTGCTGTGAGGCAACAGCACTACCTACTGTGCCACTGCGTTGCCCATAAAATGAAAATCAAATGCTGTAAAACACATAATGTGTACAAAATATTTTAGATTATTAAAATTATTATTTTATTGATTTTTTATATATATATAATCACAATATTTGAATTTGAGTGAAATTATCCAGCACTATACAATTAATCCAAATTATTAATGCTTGTTCTTTTTCAACAATATATTCAGGATAGTATGAAGAAATAATAAATAATAATGATAAATAAATAATAAAGAGAGGGTACATGCATTTTATTATATAGTATATATATACATACATACATACATATATATATATATATATATATATATATATATATATATATATATATATATATATATATATATATATATATATATATATATATATATACAGTTGAAGTCATAATTATTAGCCCCCCTAAATTATTAGCCCCCTGTTTATTTTTTCCACATTTTCTGTTTCACAGAGAGAAGATTTTTTGGTAACACTTTATAATAACTACACACTATGAATCACTTACTAAGCATTAGCATCTAGTGAATTCATTATTTGTTAAGCATTATCTCTACATTAATAAACGTTAGTAAGTAGTTTATAACTGCAGCTACAAATGCTGTATTCTTGACTTATAAGCACCTATATAATGTGCTTAATAATTGTACTGTAGCTTCATACTTAGTTAATGATTTATTTTTCAATACTAAATTAAGTATTGTATTATTTACAAACCAGTTGTATTTAAGAGTAGTTGAGGGTTTTTAGGATAATTCAGAATGAGTTAGTAAATGATTAATAAACTATTGAAATCAACATTTATATGTCTTATTATTCAGGCATATACTAATAGTTAACTAATATGTTAATAAATGCTTTATTAACTCAACTTCATGCAATTTTGTGACCTAATCTAGAGAGGACTATTTATGCTTTATAAATCCCTTATAAATGACAAATAAAGGCTCAGAATCAAATGAACAATAATCTTTGCAATTTTTTCTAAAAAATAAAATGACTGAAAAGTTTAAACATTGCTGAATAACAGGAGTGTCAACATACGGCATAAAACTGGACAAAACAACAACAACAATATAATAATAATTTAACAATATAATAAGATGCAATGTTTAAACTCTACAGTTATTTTATTTTAGATAAGGTTGCAAAGATTTATTTTTCATATGAAGTAAAGTTTTATTTGTGTATCTTTAAATGAAAAGGAATGAATAATGTCATTTTTCCTGTTTAGAATTTAACTGAGCCTTTATTTGTCATTTATAATGGATTTATGAAGCATAAATAGTCCTTACTTTAGATTAGGTCACAAAACTAGATGAAGTTGAGTTAATAAAGCATTTATTAACAAATAAATAATTATTAGTATATGCCTGAATAATAAAATAAGTAAACGTTAATTTCAATAGTTTATTAATCATTTACTAACTCATTCTGAATGATCCTAAAAACCCTCAACTACTCTTAAAAACAACTGGTTTGTAAATAATGCGATACTTAATTTAGTAATGAAAAATAAATCATTAACAAAGTGTGAAAGTACAAGTATTAAGCACATTATAAATATGTTTGTAAGTCAAGAATACAGCATGTGTAGCTGCAGTTATAAACTGCTTACTAACACTTATTAATGTAAGCTATTAATGTAGAGTTAATGCTTAACAGATAATGAATTAACTATTTGCTAATGCTTAATAAATGATTTATAGATTGTAGTTATTATAAAGTGTTACCGATTTTTTCAACACATTCATAAACATAATAGTTTTAATAACTCATTTCTAATAACTGATTTATATTATCTTTGCCATGATGACAGTAAATAATATTTGGCTAGATATTTTTCAAGACACTTCTACACAGCTCAAAGTGACATTTAAAGGCTTAACTAGGTTAATTAGGTTAACTAGGCAGGTTAGGGTAATTAGGTAAGTTATTGTATAATGATGGTTTGTTCTGTAGACTATCGAAAAATATAGCTTAAAGGGGCTAATAATATTGACCTTAAAATGGTTTTTTAAAAAATGAAAAACTGCTTCTATTCCAGCTGAAATAAAACAAATAAGACTTTCTCCAGAAGAAAAAATATTATCAGACATACTGTGAAAATGTCCTTGCTCTGTTAAACATCATTTGGGAAATATTTAAAAAAATAAATTTAAAGGGGGTACTGGGAGAAATGTCTGTACTGTTTCCACCACAAAATGGATTGCCAAAAAATGTCAGAAAATAATTGTATAAAATGTGTCCAAACAGAACACTCCAATCTGCCCTTCGTCACTCATATCACTGCTTGAGTCCAGTGTCCCAATTACATGCTGTCTTACCATGACAAAAATTCATAAGTACATTTGTCATTCATTCATAATGTGTGTAAACATTTCCAATTGATGGAGACAAGTTGGAATTCATTGTCATAGATGAATTAGATCTGCTCCACCTCTTCTTTTGCGATGCCCCCTGCCAGCTCCCCTCTGAGAAAATCTCTTTTCCCCTTGATGGAGAGAGTGTATCACACCAATGCTCTCCATGGCCCTCCTCTCCTGCCAGTTTCACATTCACAGCTCCTGAGGAGCCCATCAGCCTCTCGCTGAGACTTAAGGCCCCTTAGCTAGTGTGACTTCACTTTGATCTGACGCAAAGGCAGACTTACAGGAGCTGCTCTATTTGTCCTGTCTGTCCCCCTAAAAAATTCAAACCTCATGTTTTGTTTGGGGTCAGCCACTGATCTTTATATACAGCGGAGATGAAAATTAGAGAACAATTCATAAACACTTGAATTCTTTTCTGGTAATGATGTAGTCTACATTGTTCAAAATCTCAATGAATTTTAGTTGTTGCTAAACTGCTTCCCAGGTAGCAAAGAATTCTGGCTCAGATTTGGCATAAAGCTGGCACAGCAGGCGTTAATCTGGCACTGGCATACACAGCATGTGGGCCAATCATGGCCCGGGTTTGGCAGAGGTGGCACTGTCTTTAACGCAGCACACAAGGCTTGAATATCAAGTATTTAGTATTTGGACCAGATGTTAAAAATGAATATGTAGGCCACGTAAGTTTGGCCTATCATGACCCACTTTTAAAATACATTTCAATTATTTTTGAGTAAAGAAAAATTTTACCAATTGGGTCACTTTGAGAAAAAGCACACCCATAACCTGCCTAAACGAAGTACCTCATGGGTTTAAAAAATTCATTGCAGTCGTGACACACCAACATATCTGACCCAATTCTGACCCAGTAATGGGTTGCTATCTTGGCTGAGACTTGGCCCAGATATGGTCCATGTTTGGCTCTTGTATGGAAGCCAGACTTGGTCCAATCATGCACCGTAATTTACAGCAGCATGTGGGCCAAGTAAAAGCTGATTGCATGGGCCAGATCTGCTAAGTAGGTTTAACCAAAAACCTTATTTTATGGAAAACACAGTGACCAAATAAGAACATGAATGATTGTGGCATGAAGAAAGAGTACAACAAAATTTTTGTATGGCGTGTTTCTATTTTGAGGCAACTGACCATCTAAATACTGGTCTAAAGTCAATGCCGGAGGTTTTTATTTTGTTGTTGTTATTTAAAAATGTTGTTGTTACACAAATATCTATTAATATAAAAAATAAAGGATTAAAATGAGTTCAGTTTAAACCCTGGTTCAACACACTTACCTCATTGTTTCAAACAAGCCTGAAGGCCTCAAGTACTTTGCTCATGTTTGTATAATTTGGATTAAAGCTAAGTTTTTCAGAGCTGCGACCCTATAGCAACTGAGTCTCAAATCTGTGGTTTGCATAGGTATAAAAACCGTTACCTCCTCCTACACCTTCTTCATCTCAGACGGCTTTGGTGGAACACGACTTGTTTTCTTGTTTCGTGGAGCACACTTTAACCTCACACATGAGCAACCTGTTTCTTCGTAAAAGAAGCATTCAGTTTTTCCACTTACAAATTCCTGCATGTAAATGGCAAATGTGCCATAGCATGACCGTAACTAGCTATTAGTGGGAATGGGAGATGACACTCTGATTTGTTTAATGAACGTTATGCCTAAAACACACCCACAACTTATTAAGGACAACCTTTTAGAGCATGTGCCAGGTATTGACAACTTTTTTCCATTCTTAAAATAGCAAAAGTAGATTTGGACACACTGTAAGTGCACCTACATCATCATGTGATTTAGACCAGGGGTTCCCAAACTTTACAGCCTGTGATCCCCAAATATATATATATATATATATATATATATATATATATATATATATATATATATATATATATATACACACACACAAACCTTGCAACCATGCAACAGTGCAAACACACCAATAGGCCCAAGTCTTCATGTTCAATTGTGGCCTGTGTTTATTTTTTAATGTACAAGAGTGCTGTAAAAGTTTAACTTGGTGCCATAAAATCAATCTGCTGCATCTGATGCTATTGCTGTGACTTTAATATAACATAATCACCCCAGGGGTCACATCACATTCATGTTGTTGTTTTTTATGTATCTTTTAACTACTATTTTTATCTTCTGTGGGTTATGGATAAAATATGCTAATTGCAATAGTTTAATAAAATGAATTAGATTTTTGGAAAGCACCAAGCGACCCTCTCCCCGCCATTATCCTGCAACCCCCGAGGGGTCCTGACCCCCACTTTGGGAACCACTGCTTTAGACCATACGCTTAGATCATTAAAATAGAGCCTTCAGACTAAGAATCTGCCAGGAAATGCAATATTTTATTGCTGGCAAATGAAAATCCAATTAAATAAACTCACGATTGTCTGTTTGTCTTTTTATAAGTAATTGTATGCCCTGTTGCATATATAAGATTTTTTCTGAATTCCACAGATAATATAACTGTAAATAACTACAATTATTAGTATTATTATATAGTACAATTATTATCTCTTAATAAAGGTCAGTGGTGGAAAGAGTACTGAAACATTATACTCAAGTAAAAGTACCATTCCTTGCCTAGAAATGTAGTGCAAGTAGAGTAAAAGTATCTGTTGTAAATATTATTCAAAGTATGAGTAAAAAGTACCTCTTTTAAAAGTATTCAAGAGTAGTGAGTAGTGAGTATTATGCTGTAAAAACTGATGCATTTACCTGTAATTTGTGGATGTGTGTAAACGTAACATTCTGTAGTGTGTTTAGTTATTGCCCAGCAGGCACACAATGTCATAAGACGTTAAAATTAGGTTAGATTTAGGTTGTGATGTCAGGTGACAAATGTCTAGCCAGCGTCTGAGGACAATCTTATTTTGATAACCAATAACAACATCAAATGACGTTGATATTTGGTTGATTTTACGCTGTGTTAGAAAGTGACCAAAATCCAACAGCAAAGCCCACATCTTAAACCAGCATAGTATGGACGTCAAATACTGACATTTATTTGTCAGGTATGGAAACCAAAATCCAACATCTGATAGACGTCATAGTGGTAACGTCCACACAACGTCAAGCTGTAACATCATGAGACATTGATATTTGGTTGATTTTAGGTTGGATGTTGGACATAGGCCTGACATTGAGTTCTGACGTCAACCTGATTTTCATTTCCAAACAAAATGCAACATCCCCACGACGTTGGGGTACAACGTCAATCTGAGACGTCATGTTGATGTCTTGTGCCTGCTGACTGTTTAAGGCCATTTCAGTCATCATACAGTAAACATCCGTCATCTTCTCATCAGTGACATGCATGTAAACAGCCTCTGGGTCATTGTGTGTAAAGATTTTAGACATTTTCTTGGACACTTTTAATGCTTCCAAACAGTTTGCTGCAATTATAAATCACCCATGTCTTAAGGAAGTTCATTACGATGCAATTTACCTGTTGAATGAAAGGACTGGAGTAAAAGTACACACACTGCACTAACATGTACTCAAGGGAAAGTAAAAGTACATATTTTTAAAACTACTTAGTAAATTGCAATTTCTGAGAAAAACCACTCAATAACAGTAATTTGAGTATTCGTATTTTGTTTCTTTACACCCCTGATAAAGGTAGACAGTAGCAATGAAGTTTGAAGTGAAAGCAGTGCGCAGGACTTTGCTTCTCTTCTCGCCTAAAAATCCAGGGCTAAATTAATACATGGTGGATGGCTGTGCAGGTCCCCTGCCCTAACTGTTTTAACCATACACCCTGTAGTGGAAAATACAGACAAATTTTGGCCAATGCTAATGTAAGATGTGCTGGAATGGTAGCAAATTCTAAAGTTCTTGTAGGTCTCCTGAGATAGAAAAAAATGCTTGCTATACACATAAGCTGATTCAATGTGAGTTGATGGCCAACCAACTGCTCACGGCCATAGTCCAACTCTGGCAGTACCATGGGGAAAGCCATGCAAATGACCTGAAGATTTTCACCACAGAAACAAACACCTGCGGCCACTCATGAACATCTAACAACTGCATGGTCAGCACAGGTCTGTAAGTAGAAATTGATAATTAAGAACCAATATCTTCTTATAGGATAAGAAAACTCAGTCTCATGAGTAATAATAATAATAATAAACCAACAACACATCAAAGTCCCTTTAAGGCAAGATTTTATACTTTGTGGCCATCTTTAAAATGATCTCAAGTGCAAGTACATTTCTTGAAATAAGGAAACATTAAATTTTCCAACACTGTATGCGTAAACTTAGAATTAAATATTTCAATTCCTCAATGAAATTTAACAGCTTGTTTCTAAACATTCGAATTGTGACACTTTTAAAAAATGTTACAATTTAAGTTGACAAACTAAAACATATACATGCCCGAAGGGACTGAATTCACAACACAGACGTCCTCTATGCCTTTTTCTGGAGGACATGTTTAGACATCATCCTGTAAATCAAACTATAGAACTAATAAGAATCAACAACTTGTTTGTTCTTTACAACCTTTGAATAAAGTTGCGTCAGATCACGCTGGTCTCCTGAGGTAATTTACAACTTATTCTTGTTGCACATCTTTTACCATAATGATAGTTATCTTCTTGTTTACAGGTTTGTGGGTGTTAACATGTTCATGTCGTTTTGTATTTGAATGCCGGAGGCAGGAATTCATTAAAGTTAATGAGAACAGATCGGAAAGACTGTACCTCACATTCATTTCATATAGATTACAAAACCAGAGAACATTTGTTGGCTCTTTTAGAAGTAAAGATGTCAAGCTTTATGTACAGTAGGGCTGTGCGATTTGGGGAAAATATCTAATTGTGATTTTTCTGACAGATATTGCGATTTGATTTGTAATTTAACTTTGTAGTCAAGCTTCAGCTTAATAATCTGTAAGCAGTGGTAACAATTCTGCGACAGCTCTTAAAAATTCTGTTTTTGTTTAGTGTCTGTGACTTTGAAACCAAAATATTCCCATATTACTGATGTCCTGTTTTTCTTTAATATTATTGGTCTAGTCATGCTTCTGAAGCAGCAGACCCCATTATTCCAATTGTCCACACTTTCTTGTTTGTTTTAGTTCGGTTGCGCATTTCTAATTGGGCAGAAGTGTGCTCACTCAATTGGCTAGTAATACTGTCATACACAGACGACAGTCACGCATTTACTCTGGGCGGGGAAATGAAATAATACCTATATATTTCATATCACAGCCTCTTGCGATTAGCTAATCACAACGTTTCAAATTGCGATTGCGATTTGATTTTGATTAATTGCACAGCCCTAATGTACATTAGATGCAATTTCTTGTCTGTGAAGCAAGGATTCACTGAGATTCAGCTCTTTTTTTGTAGGATTTTTAAGCTTGATGATTGGTTCCTTTTTTTAGAAGGTGGGGCTTCCTTTGCAGTGGCTATATTGACTGTTGTGTTGTTTCCTATGTGAGTGAAATGTCTTGGGTATTCTATAGTCTTTGGTTGTACACTTTGCCACAGCACAACCTATGTCATCACCACAATGTAGATTTTAACGCTACATTTAACATAAAATGATGTAGCCAAAAATGGAAAAAAAAAGTTTTTGCGTCAACATTTTCCAAACGATCTGCTTTTACACATCCACATAAATGGCCCAAAATGGTGGATTTCATATGCCAAAAACCAGAATTGTATGATAAATTTAAATTTGTTAGTAAAATATACCTGTAGGGAAATTATGTTATGTTGTGCGGCTCGTCATTGGTGGTGTGTATGTAAAATTTTATGTGTGTGTCTCCACTATTGGTTACAATGTGAAGTAAATCCACACTTTGCTGATCAATTGTTAACAAACACTTGAGCAGCAACAACATTCCCACGTTCTTCGCCATGGTTGTGTGTTTGTTTGCAATTGTTTGTAATGTGACCAATTTCAGATGCAGTGCATGTGCCTCTTGCATTTCTCTTTTGTGGACAACTAGCCTTTTTGGGGGACTTGAATGAGTTAGTGACATTGTAAAGATGCACTATACTACATTTGAAACAACTTATTTCTCTTGCTATGACTCATGACATTTTTTAGAGCATAAGAGTTTAACCTTCAAATGGAAATGTGGATCAAAATACAACATCCTCATCCTGGTCATAATGTAGTTTCATAGACCCTAAAAAGACCACCTACTGTAAACTTTTATCTGCTTAATCTTCATGAGGATGCAAATTCACAGTGACCTGTGTTTCCTTGGCCCATTTTTTTCAGTGATCTGCAGGATATCTTCACCACATCTGGAGCCAGACAGGAAAAGTAAAGATTGTGTCCCTTAAGGTGAGAGAGAGAGAGCAAGCGAAGGCCTGAATCTAATAGAGGCAGAAGCAGGCAGCACAGAGCCATCTGCCTCCCTGGACTCGCTTGTCAAAGCCATCACGCGGCCGCATGCATGTACTACCTATTCTGTAACGCGCTGTGGCGTTTCTAAGCCAGCTGATGCGTTTTGCACAGTGCATTTGAGAGGTAATAATGACATTAAAGCCATCGGGGAGCCGATCTATTTCAGCAGGCAGGGCAGGCTCCACTGTCATCTCCTATTTTCTGCCCAATTGACGGCAGAATCTCCAGGACCGGTTTCTATTTTGGGCCGCTGTCAGTCCTGCCGGCAGGAGACAGTTATGACCTAAACCAAAGCAATAGTGAGACTCTTCTGACTCCAAACTAGCACGAGGGAGCTGATCTGAAGATCAACAGGACAATGAGCTCTCTCAGAGACAGAGTGAAGATGAGTCCTATTCACCCACAGACGCCCAATACTGATACATTCCATTTATCTGCCTGAGGTGCCTTTCTTTCTGCGTTTTTTTTTTTTTTTTGAGGATGCTGGAATAGAAGAGGGAATAAGAAGAGCAAATGATGCATGACATAGATTCTAAATATTAAATATAAAGCTATATTTTTAATTTTCTGCACACAATTGGACTATGTTGGATTTTATAATGTGATATTACAACAAACATACGTAACAACAAACAACATTTCTTTACAGCACTGTAACAGACTCATTTCAAGTTATTGAAAACGCTTGATTGCATTTGTTGTTGGTAAAAGTGGCCCAACCCATTACGTTTTGAGGGCAAACACTTTTTTTTACACAGGGCTATGTAGTTTGGATTTTGTTTTCCTTTAATAGTAATAAAAACCTTTATTTAAAAAACGCATGAAATGTTTACTTGTGTTATTTTTGAGTATTATTTAAATTTGTGTGATGATATGAAGCATTAAAGTGAGAATAAAAAAAATCAATAAGGGGGCAAACAATTTTGCACAAAGATAAAAGATAGCAAGATAAAATAAATCAGTTATTAGAAATGAGTTTAATATTAATTAATTAATTAATATTGTTTATGTTTTTTTCCTTGAAGGTTTAGTAATTTGTGTGCTATATTCTCACAAAATGGAAATTAATAATAATAATAATAATGTTACGGGCCCCAGGCACGGTGGCCACAATAACAAAAAGAATTGTGATCTGTA
The DNA here is from genome assembly GCF_903798145.1 of Danio aesculapii. Classification (NCBI taxonomy): domain Eukaryota; kingdom Metazoa; phylum Chordata; class Actinopteri; order Cypriniformes; family Danionidae; genus Danio; species Danio aesculapii. The sequence goes on along the minus strand of NC_079436.1, from coordinate 18,456,928 downwards.
AAATGAATGAAAACACTGAGACGAAAGCAAGACAGGACCACGCGATTCTTTCTCCAGATTACATCTATTAAATCATTTAAACTCAAGTACATTTCTTTAAATAAATGCATTCTCTGTCCAGCATATTTAATGTATATAGAACACAAATAAAGTGCATTTACATGAATTAGTTTCACTGATCAGATATATAAAATCTTCCTGCTGCACGTTCACTCAAATCAGAGTAGATATCCTACCAGTTACAAATAAGTGCAATATTGCATTAATTTCCCTGAGACATAGTACTTTTACAAATGTAAATTATTCAAAAGTATTATTCAACACTCAAAAATACACTGTATGTGCTAGAAATTAGCTTACTTAAACTGGGACTTTGCATTTGAAAGTGTACAGTAACTTTAACAGATCTTATGAAATCACACTGAAGAAATAAAGCTAATCGTAGTAATATTATCAAAACTGTAAACAGAATAGTATGTATGTATATATAAAACTCTCATGTGCTTCCTTAACACGCTATTATGATTTCACTCTGCTTTAAAACAGATCACTGAACATGTAAAAACATTTTAGGAGACTTTAAGCATCAACTGGAGCGATCTGTGTTGCTTTCAAGCAAAAGATAAAGTGTTTACATTTAATTTGCATTACAAACGGACTGAATGACTGCGCGCCAACGAACTCTCGCGATAATAGCGCAAGTCATCGCGAGATTACTCGCGGCCTGGCCTAACACCATTATCTAAAGTGTTTTAACCTTAACTTATCCAAAAGTTACCCGAATCGTCACTGTACAGTTTCTAACAAATATACTCGTTACACAATGTCTAAAACTTTATCCTTTGGCAGTTTAAACACAGTACTGACCTGTAAAATGAATGAAAACACTGAGACGAAAGAAAGACAGGACCACGCGATTCTTTCTCCAGATTACATTTTACCGGAGACCAGGTGTTCCGCCAGTATATGCACCGGGAACAAATAACCGCATTAAAGGTTCCGGTCCCTCTATGCTGTCTCATTCATTATTACTCTTTTTCCTATTGCAGGACGTTGCACTAAATGACAAATAACAATTTGCTGAATTAAAAAAAAAGATGTTAGTCTTAATTTAAAGGAATAAACTGTATTACCTATTTATAGAATACATATATATATTTTTATATCACCAAATGTGGTTGCACAAATTTGGGTGCACCACAATAATAATGATAATAATAATAATTATAATAATAATAATAACAATAATAATAATAATAATAATAATAATAATAATAATAATGATAATAATAGTGTCTGTGTTTGTGTATAGTACTTAAAATATATAATTCACGTACTTGTTGTCGTTTCATTGTGGTAGTTTGTGAAACTGAAATTTGTAAAGTGAAATACAAAACTTATGATATAAAAAATCTTTAACAGCAAAACTCGTCTGCTTCACCTTTTAGATTATTTTTTGATACAGCTGTTGACAATTTTGCAATATATTGTGATCGCAGTTATCTAACATTTTAAAGGCGAAGTCCAGAGTGTATTTTTAAGGCTTGTTTGTGTTTATAAGATGCAAAGCAATGTGTGCTCATGCTTCATTTGTAAAAAATATAAATAAATAAGTATATCTTACTTTGATTATATACAGCTACTCAGCTAACTCGAAAATGAAAGAATCACCCCCCCCCCCCCCCCCCCCCCCCCAAGAGGCTCTGATTGGTCAGCTAACATAATGTTTTATCGGATTGGCTCAATGTCACCGGGAAAAGCACCTGAGTTTTGCTCTGTGTAAATATACTTTCAGTCAGAGAGACACTGCAGTGCTGCTGAAGACTGTAAATGTTTACAGCAGTTTGACTATGCATGGAATAGATCAATTTTATCAAATAAAAATACTTACAGGTTGTTGCTCACAATCCACAGCTTCGTCTGTTATGGTTGGAGCTGCTCCTTCTTTGAGGAGTTTTTAGCCGAATCCAGCACTGAGCTGGGAGAGATTCTGGAAGCTGTCCTTTGTCAAATGTTATTTATAACTTTTTTTAATAAATCTCTAGAACATAATCAAATTAAATTGTAAGCACTTTTCTCTTGTGTTGTATCCTTTGGAAACCAAAATACAGAAACAGAACAAGCTCTGTGGAAATAGCAGCGTTTGGACGGCATTTTAGCATTCTCTGCTATAACACTACAGTGCCTCTGGCTACATCTCTTAACTGCACAGGGTGTATACACATAACCTGATGCATTTTGTAGTCCCTAAACCTCGTTTGCTGTAGGCTTTGCTAAGGTAACTCTGTTAAAGCCAATGTCTACCTTTGCATCGAACTTTGAGTGTCTTACATTCAGAGATGTTGTTTGTTCACACAGCTACATTACACATCAACCAAAGTTTCAAATATAATATTGTATTAGACCACCCATTTATGAAATAGTTGTTGGTTAGAAATTGGAATGGGATTATAGACACCAAATATCTTTTTAATGCTATATTATTGCTAAATATGTTAAACAATGGTGTTGTCTTCGGAATTTGCACTTGGATTATATTTATGCATATTCTAAACAACATCTAGACACACAAACAATGCTAAACACTAGTTTTCACCAAAGGGAGCATTTGGTAACACTTTATTTTGATGGTTCATTTGAGTATTAGTAGACTGTCTGCTTATTATCTGTTGATACTGCTCCTTCAACAGACATTTAACTGACTATAAGAAACTTTGCAAGTACATGTCAACTTACACTAACCCTAACCCCAACCTAACAGTCTACTTATAATCTAATGAGAATTAGTTGGCATATATATGCAGGGGTGGATTTAGTGATTTGGGGGCCCTAAGCAATTCCAGCCATGGGGCCCAAAGTTTGTCTAATTTTAAATTCTTAATTGATTTATTTAGCATTTTTTCTAATATAACTCTTATATCTCCTTTTCTATATTTTGTCTTAGTGCAAAATAATAATAACAAAGCATCTTGTGAAACTTTTTATATGATTTGATTTCTTAAAATGAATTTACAACTAAAATAATGTGTTTTATATATATATATATATATATATATATATATATATATATATATATATATATATATATATATATATATATATATATATTTTTTTTATATATATATATATATATATATATATATATATAGTTTTAATTACGTTTTAATAGTTTTAATGAAATATTTTTAATTTTTAAATGCATTTTTAAAACTAAACCTTTATCTAATTTGACTGCTGGTCTGCTCCACATTTGTGCAGAGGTAATAAAAATTAGACTTTTATTTTTTAGACCCTCGTCAAACAAAATATGATAGAAAATGATGTTTAAAGGTATAATTTATACTTCTAGGTATTTATTCTAGGCACTTCTAGGTAAGCGGCTGCTTAGCTTGCTTAATGGTTAAATCCGCCTCTGTGTAGAAGTAATGTGACTTAAATTCAACAAATGGACCATCAAAATAAAGCGTGACAGAGTATTTAAATGTGATGTAAATATATAAAGTTAGCTTGTTAGCGAAACGTAATTATTTTCAGAAAAATCTAGAGCAGTCTAGAAAAAAAATATGTTAAGTCTGGTTATATCTTTAAGCGACAATATAACATTTTTAACAAATGCCTAGTCAGGAGCGTCATCTTTTTCAGCATCCTCCGAAAAGCCTAGTCTACATTCATTGTCTTCACAGTAAAAAATTGAAATAACACCTCGTTTTATGAATCAATTTGATAAAAATTGCCTCAAAGGAATTGATTCAGCTGAGAGGGTACAGGAGACACTTTTACTGAGCTTTCACAGGGAGACATTCAATACATTTTGACAAGTAATCTGAGAAAATTTAACCTCAACACTGACAGATGCTCCCTTGAAATTTAAAAATAATTGTCTCAGGAACAGGTTTTTACATTGAAACAACACTTTGCTCAATTGCCATTGACAAGTTGCTCTCAAATTATCGAGCCTTTAGAAAACTGTCTTCCCAGTACCCTGGGACTTCTTTCAGAAGTTGTAGTTAAAGAAGAATGGAGCGAGACACAGAGGAAAAAGACTATTGTGTGGGTCAACCTACATAAAGGTAGAGCTGAGTGGAAAATCGGAGATGACGTGCACCTGCGGTATACCTTGTGGAGCTTCAGCTTAGATCAGTGTCTGTGTGGCATGAGCTCTTTGACCTTTCCTGTGGTTTTGGGGAAAGCACTGGGGCTCTGTCAGTGTCATTCACCGACACTTTCATCCACAACACTCTAAAAGGGTATAAATGTGTTTGTTAATCTATAAAATATAAATTTGCCCATCAATTATTTCTGTTTCATACAGATAAAATTGATGATGCAACAGAAACAAACAGAACATTTTTGCACTGCATTTTTATTGAGCGGAACATTAAAAAAATATGTTTTGCTAGCCTGGTGTCAATGAGTACGTTTACATGGACACCAATAATCCAATTTTAATACGATTAAGACAATACTCTGATTATAGTCTACCATGTAAACAGCAATTTTTGATTAATTTAATCAAATTAAGGTCATAATCGAACTAAACAGAAATAGAATTAAGACATTTGGAGTATGCATGAAGTGCAATACAGACATGTAAACACCGCAATCAAACTATTACCGCCGTGTATGATTTTTGCTGCATTTTGTGACAGGATAAATATACACACATGGCTGTTTGACACTATTCTCTGCACCAACCGAGTCAGAAAAGGATCACAGACACCTGCATCATGAAATTTTCCATACAACATGCAGTATTAAATTCCATTAAAACAACACTCTTCCAAAAGTTCATACTCGCATCCAATTTCTCGTTTGTCATGGGGGCATGCATGAAATGTTTCTGGATGAAAGTGGAAGTGTCAAACTGCAGTTAAAGTAGACAAATTCAAAATGGATCACTCGAAATTATATGAAACTCCAGAGAAAACGTGGATACCGTGGTGACGCAATGACATTATTCAAACTATGTGCTGTGACATGTAAAACAGGATCAGGAAAGGAACAATCAAAAAACACCTCATGTAAACACCTTAATCATATTATTGTCTTATTCAGATTAAGGCAAATAATTTGATTACTGATGTCCATGATTACTATTAAAGCCTCATAACCATTTTACAAATTGCCAGAAAAGAGGCAATTTCATATAATTCAATAACACAAAAATGTACAATTTCTAAAAGGAGGCATACTTCCAAACCCACATCTGAAACCCAACTGTCATTGCGGATCGATGAGCAAATCCTACTGAAATTTGTACATTGGTACTAGTAGTGTATGTATTTACCTCAAAATATTTTTACCTACAAATGACCAAATAAGTTATCAGTGCAGCAAATGTAGTTATGTTAGACCCTCTCTAGTGGGTAAAAAAACAACAACAACAACAACAACAACAACAACAACAACAACAACAACAACAATGTTGTGTTGTGTTGTGTTTGACATCATGCACCATATGACCAGCATAACTAATCAAAATGCAGGATTGTTGAAGCGCAGGTTTTGGATTTAATAGCCCTTAGCCACTGTTTTTCTAAACTCAAATTCACAAAACTGATATTTACATTTACACATTTGGCAGAGGCTATGGAACATGATTTATAAACAGTTAAAGGGACACATTTTTCCAGTGCATGTGTTTTCATGGGATTGAAACCAGGAATTTTGTGCTACCACAACACAACGTTTTACCAATTGACCTACACAATATGTCTATAGTGGCACTGTTTTAGAAAACACTGGATCACATTTCACAAACATGACAAATGACCCAGACTATACAGTCTTGTGAATTGGAGGACATGTTGGAAACTGTTTTCAGCAGATCACAAAGCCATTTATTTTAAATAAAGATAAATTAAATATACAAAAAGTGCAAACAAAGCACCTAATTGTTATTTGATGAGAAAGTGTTTATGGTGTGGTAGGGAGGATTTGTTGTCCCAATAAGGTACTGTAGCATTCTTTTTTTTTTTTATAATTTATTTTATTTTATAATTTATTTACATATAGAGAGTAAAGCATGGGGAGCAGAGAGTAGGGATGGATCAGCATAAGACCGCGAGACGGGAATCGAACTCAGGTTGCCGTGAACAAAGGAGTGCCATCTATTGACACACTTCATTACATGAAACTCCAGAGGAAAAGTGGTTAACGCTGTGTCGAATTATGTGCAATTACATGTAAAGTGGGATCATGAAAGGATCAAAATGCAACTCATGTAAACACTTTAATAGTATTATTGTCTTATTCAGATAAAGGCAAATAATTCCATTACTGATGTCTAAATGTAGTCACTGTCTTTCTCCCCTGCGTCTGTGCTTGTGTTGCCACTGTGATCAGCGTGTGCACATAATGAAACTCCCCTTTTCATGCAAACCCTTCCCTCTTTCGCCACTCAACACTCCCACCTAAACAAAGCTAGACTTACGTACTTTCCTGACTTTTTTTCAAACTAGGGGTGTAAAAACACCCCGCTGAGACAAGGGTAGGGGGGTTCATGGCCCTTTAAATAGATGTTCAAACATAGGCATCTTTGCCAACAATAGTTGAAAACTTTACTAGTCATTTAAATATACAGGAATGAATGATTAGTATGTCTAATCTGTCTATTTGATGACTAGTTTTGGCCAATTGTTATTAGATTTAAATTAGATTTTCACTGACAGCCCAAATTTAGCCATGGTTTGCCCAAGACATCTACTGTAGGTTTGAATGCCTATGTTATGTCTATTAAACACAACATTGCTTACATTGCTTGTTGGTTTGATTTTACTAAAGACTTTGAGGATTATTATAAGATTCATAACTTTAATAGAAAAGTAACAACAGGGATTGTAAAAAATGATTAATTTTAAAAAAATGTGCTGCAATGGTAGTAACATTTATTCTTTAATAAGTAAAATTGGATAAGACTAGACTGCCATATGTACCCATTATTAATTCAACACAAAAATCAACTGACTTCCAAATTCCAGCTATAGCGGTGGGGGTCTCTGTGTGCCTTTCCAACTCTAAATCTGCATTAATATGTCCTCACCAGGGAGTGCTATTAAATACCGGGCTGAGCGGCGCACTTACGGCTCTCTGTGCTATATACCCTGGCAAAACACAACACCAGCAAGAGGACGAGTAAATACCATTTCCTTAAAACTCATTCTGTGGGCCCAAATGGACCTGATGTGGGACATTATGAATAACTCATGCTTTTCACATCGACTTTCCCAAACAGAAGCCTACAAAAATGCAAACAATCATCTCACAGTGGAAAAACAGCAATGCACGAGAAGGTCAGAGCGTGATTTTAGAGCCGATTTCTGCATTGGAGACAGAATAAAAAGCAAGAAAGCCAGAAAAGAAGAAAGTCGCACACTTTAGAATCAGTTCTGTTATTGAACTCTTAATTGTTTTAATCTTATTAAAACTCATTTCGCAAATCACTTAACCTCCTCCCTCTCATTCTCCCTACCTTCTTTGCTCAAACCTCTTGACTTCAATTAAATGTGATTGAAGAAGAGAAAAGGAAACTAGAGAAGGGAGATAACATTCTTTAATTGCTATCTCTCTTGTGTAATTACTCATATCAGACAAAGCATTATGATTTTGAAATGCTCCCCCGTGACTGTGTATCCAATTCAGCCCATCCTGATTGACACAAGCAAATTTGCACAATGATTTTTTTTTTTTTTGTGTGTGGTGTGTGTGTGTGTGTGTGTGTCTTTTTTCATCCAAACACGGGGTATTAATGGAATCGCAGGTCACAGCATCAATATTGCTTTAATCATCACAACATTCAGAGTTGCTAATTAACATTTTATTTTCACTGTCAGTGTTGGTGGATTTTAATCAGGTAGTTATTTGTTGAGTTACAAATCATTTGCCTTCATCAGACATGAATAAGATTCCAAACAAATTTCTCATTCAGGCTGGTCAACTGGCCATGTAACTCATTATTGGTGGTGTAATTATATTAGGCTATGCAACGTTTGAGATCATTTAATTTAAATTCAAGAGACAGGTTTGAATGTCCACAACTTTGTAAATTTAGTGGTTTTCATCCTTGAATTTGTAATGATTAAGCTTGAATCCTTGCTAATCCTTTTTCATGTGAAGGAAAACATTTCAAAATATATTACATTTATATATTACAATATGTTGCATGTTTGTGGTGATGCCTCTGAGAGTAAATGACATTAAACATAAATACAATTTATATTCCATAACAAAAGGTTATTTAAATGTTCTTTAAGAAACCCTTAATCCCAAAAAAGAAAATGTAAACCATGTATGCATTTATGTAATGAAAACAACGGCAATAATAGCATCCTTTAACATAATTTTTCTAATAATTGCTGTCAGCCATAGTAATGTGGTGTCATTCTCGCTCCTCTGGATAACTGAAACCAACATTACTGTCATGTTTTTCATATCACACTGTAGACAAACTATAGAAAACAGCTTTTTACAGTTCCTAAAATGACTAGTGGCAGTCAATGCTATTTGTTGGATTCAAAATTGGGGCTGATTTTTAGTTTATTTATGTTCATTTGTAGAAACTAGATTAGCTCTATTCAGAACAGGGTCAAATCCAACGCAGTAGGAACTACAGTGATGCAAGTGCTGATTGGATGAATGTAAGGCATACAAAATATTTCACAGCATTTAATGTGTTATAAGACAGGCCCTTCTGAGGTTCGGGTGGTTCGAAAGACCCCCTTATCCCCCCACCGACAAAGGTCCAGAATTTGTCTCATACATTAGGTCATTTGTCTTATTTTGATTGCTAAGCAATCATTAATTGTGAAAATAACCCATAAAAGGCTTTTTTAGACAGAATCTGATGTAAGTGAAGTCATCTTTCACTACTGACCTACTGTATTGCTGTTAAATAGAAAAGAACGTTTTACAAGGAACTTTTATTCTAAATCTTGGACCTTATTCTTGAAAGAAAAAAAAAAGACCAATAAAAAAGTGTGAAGCACTAAAAGCAGCCTTTATTAAAATTTATTTTAAGACTAATTTGGCTATTGTTGTTATCTATACATTTTCAAATATACTTTTTTACGAGAGAAGCTAGAAAAATTGTCAAGCTCTACATTATTATTTTTATTGTTGTTAATATTGTTATTATTATTATTATTATTATTATTATTATTATTATTATTATTATTATTATTATTATGTTTTAATTGTTCAATTTTCAAATGGCCATATTCTGTCTGAGGAAAGTTGAATGTGCTGCTCAGTTTGTTTTTTGCCTAATAAATGACACAACAGGTTACAGTTTTTAATTTAAAACTTTAGCAGATTTCATTTTTTTTTTCTCCTAATAATATATGTAGTAAATTTGTATTTTTAAAATAAGAGTTTTTTTTCCACATTTCTTTATTCTAAATTTTAGTAAATATTTAATACATAAAAGAGTGTGGTTATGATGACCATTTGACAAGCTAATCCAGCTAAAAATAGTGTTTAAAATGTCACTAAATGCAGTATTTAAACCTCATAATTAAATAAAAAATGAAGTGAATAACTGCAAAGAGGTCCACTTTTTGAGAAAAAAGAACCACCCCTTTCACCAGTCTGGCTAAGGGCCTGTAAAGACATACCTGTTTATAAAACCAATGCATTTACCTGTTGCATTTACATATTTAACAGACACTTTTATCCAAAGCGACTTACACTCGGGGCAGTTGGGGGTTTGGTGCCTTGCTCAAAGGAATCATCTCAACTGTGGTATTGAGTTGGATATTCTCACCAACAGTTCCTATAACTACCCAATGTGAAAGCCCCTTCTGTCTTTAGAGTATCTTTATGTGGTTTGAGGATTCACATATCGCATAATAACATTCTAACACAGACTCATTGGAAATTGGTGTTTAAGTGTACATTAATGTGAAATCACAAAAATGCATTTAAACATGCTTGACTGTAATTTCTAGGCATTATGACAGCCATGGAGCAGTTTGACACCCAAACTCTTTTGTTTTCACAAAATAGGCACAAATGTTTGCAAAAATGTATCCGCAGTGTGATTCTAGGCCATAATTTTTTGGGGGAAAAGAAACAAAGAAGATGGAGCAGAAGCAACAACAAACTAAACAAATAAAATGAAAGATTTTAAGCCAGCGACACGGTGTTGAGTAGTAAGCACTGTCGCCTCATAGCAAGAAGGTTGCTGGTCGAGTCCTGGCTGGATCAGTTGGCACCTTAGTATGGAGTTTGCATGTTCTCCCGTGTTGGCATGGGTTTCCTCTGGGTGCTCTAGTTTTCCCCATAGTCCACAGACATGTGCTATAGGTGAACTGAATAAACTAAATTGTCCATAGTGTATGAATGTGTGTGTGAATGAGTGTGTATGGATGTTTCCAAATGCTGGGTTGCAGCTGGAAGGGCAATCGCTGTGTAAAACAGGTGCTGAATAAGTTGGTGGTTCATTGATGATGAATAAAGGGACTAAGCCAAAGGAAAATGAATGAATGAATGAAAGAATTTAAGCCACACATAAACTCATACAAATCACAAATAAATGCTCATTTTTGATCCATGCATGCATTTCTCTTTTATTGCATGCAGCCTCACAGACAGACTGAAGCCTCTAATATTTTCATGAATAATTAACAGTAGCATCATCTCATAGGACAAGGACATGCAGTCTTGTTAATATTAATGAGGTACTGATACAACATGAACTAGAGGTCTAATATGCTATGTCGCTTCCAGCCTGATCTCACGAGAAAACGTACGTATTTTACTTTTTGTCAGTTTAGTTGCTAATTCATACGAATTCATACGAGTTCAGTCATCCGAAATTGTACGTTTTTAAAAAGGAGGAGTGGCACCCAACCCCACCCCTAAACAAAATGGGTAAATCGTACTAAATTGTACAAATTAGATTGTACGAATTCATACGAATTAGCCACTAAATCAAAAGGTTACAAATTGCCGTGAGATTGTGTTGGTCGCTTCCTGTGACGTTGAGATGGTGCAGATTTCTATATCGATATACTCTATACCTATACTCTGTATTGAAAGTCTTTAAATATTTTAGATTTGCTTTTATTTTCTATTTTATATGCTTTTATTTTCTGCTGCACAACTTATATTTCTCCATAATTTAGACTCTATTTTGTTTATTGTTGTTACTATTTCAAGGTCACGAGTAGTTGTGTAAGCATCTCACTGCAAATCATACTGTGTATGACTCTATGTGACAAATAAAAATTGATTAACAATTTCATCCTCAGAGAAAATATCACAAAACAGTTCAAAATAAGCTCAAAAAGTCTGTGTGAAATAAAAATGTACAACCTTTTTTTTTTGCAAAATATTTATTCTTTTTTATTTATTATTTAATATTATTTAATATTTATTCAAACAATTAATCCACTGAAAAAAAGTCAAGTGTTCAATTAATGTCTGACCATTTGGAGTGGTGGTCCTTCTCAGTTGAAATAAGTTTTGTTGGCTGCATTCACAATATCTGTACCTAAAATTCTCTTAACATTAATTTGTATGGTGGTCGAGCGAGCTTAACGTGCTGCAATACAAGAAAACGGGCAATTACAAAAAAAAAAAAAATGCCAGCAATTTAAGAAAAGATCTTCATCCGTTTGTGCTACATTTTCTCACAACGCAAACATTTGACAAAAACGCGCTGCATTTTCCCACAACACAACGGAGATTTTTCAAGGGGACCTAAAACGTGATGGACCCGGCTATTTAGGTTATGATTATTTCAGCTAATAAATACTAAAGACACTAAGGTATTAAGATAAACAAACAAAAACTCACCTTTCAAAGATCACCTACAACTTCAGTGAGCAATAGTCACAGCAAAGCGGCATTTCAATTGTGTTCCATTCTTTTTGTGTTGTGAGAAAATGCAGCACGTTTTCATCATTTTTTTCGTTGTGAGAAAATGCAGCACATTTTTTAAAATGTGTATGCGTAGTGAGGACTTGCATCACATGTGATGCAGATCTTTGAACTGATGAAGATCTTTTTTTAATTTGTTAGTGTTTTTTGTAATTGCATGTATTTTCTTAAATTGCAGCACGTTAAGCTCTATCGGCTACTGTAAATTTGCCATGAGGGATTGATGCAAAAAAAGTTCCACACCTAAATATTTAATTTCAGTTGGAAGTAAATCAACATACCAAAATAAAAGTCACAGCAACTTTCGGTTCCAATTCAACCAATTCTGCCATTGTCTTCTATGCTGTGGAACATAACACCTTTGTCAAAGGAATACTTCACCCAAAAACAGAAATTATTCATACTTAAGTTTCAACATTCTTCTAGATCTCTTTTTGTGGTGACACAGTGGCTCAGTGGTTAGCACTGTCACCTCACAGCAAGAAGGACGCTGGTTCAAGTCCTGGGTGGGCCAGTTAGCATTTCTGTGTGGAGTTTGTATGTTCTCCTCATGTTCGTGTGGGTTTCTTCTGTGTACTTCAGTTTCCCGGATACTTCAGACCTTTTGTACTCAACAGAAGAATGAAACTTAAACTGTTTTGGAACAAGTGGAGGGTGGATAAAAAAGACATCATTTCCACAATATTACCCATGTATTTATGATACATTTGCAATATTTTTCGACATTAAAAACCACAAGAACATTACAACAAAAATTCCAGGTCACATTTAGTATTCATAAAATGCTTTAGTGTTTTGACTGACAGCCCGGTTCCTACTAGTCTGAGAATATAAACAAACCGTTAAGCTCACCAACACAATCCCCTGTTTAACATGCAGTATTGCTTGATTTTAGGAGTCAGATTGTGAAGTTGTGAAATGCCGCACATGACGGGGATGAGGATTCATCTTTTCAAACTCCACAAATATAGAGAGTTTTGTTAATGCTGCTCGACTCAGTCTAGTAGCATACTCAATTCTTCCTCCAAAATATTCAATAACACTTTCACAAACCTTCTTGTTTTTATGAGTTTTTTTTTTAAAATCCCAAGTAAAGATGTTTTTGTTTTGGATAGTGATATGGGTTTTGGAGCCAGCCTTGAGTACTCTTCACAGTGCTGTGATAATAGGTTTTTAGGCAGCAAGGAAAGGTTTATTGAAAATACTGGTATGTGGGACACTTAAAATGGTGCTTCAGCTCCAGCGTGTGATGAAATGCTTGAGACCCTTTTTTTTATTGCTCCACCCAACAATGTGCAGTCCTGAGGGCACTTCTGAAATCATGTGTCTTGGCTTGTTTCAGGACCCGAAGCGGCTGCTGGATGGATATTTTCTGCAGTGCATTCCAATCATCCAATAGTGCCCTGCAAAGTGGACTTAATAGACATTCCAAATCACACAGGCTGTATAGTATGTGTGAAGGGCACTGCACATTGCAAAGAGAGCTGTATGAGTCAGTACATCCCTTCATAGGAAGATTTGTTATTTATTTTTCTTAAGGAAATATATAAATTTGTCATTGCACATCACTTGTTACGGGGAAAGGCAGCAAAAGTTTTTACACTGTTACAATGCTAATATCTAAGTTATAAAACCCACATATAACCAAATTATTTTTTTTGTGTATATATATTATATACCTGACAACAGTCTTGTCGCCTATTCAAGTTTTAGGAACAACAAATAATAACTTGACTTCTAGTTGATCATTTGGTATCAGAAGTGGCCTATATGAAAGGCAAAGACCTCTCGATTATACTTATTTTACCAAAATAAAAAATGATCATGCCTTGATTTTTAATTATTTAATTAGGACAGTAAGGTCTGACTTTGCTCCGACAAAAGTCTTGTCACTTAACAGAAATAATGTACAGTATAGAATATAAAGTCATGGTGCAGTGGAAAAATAATTAATATTGTGTATGACTCCCATGAGCTTGGAGGACTGCATCCATACATCTCTACAATGACTCAAATAACATTAATAAAGTCATCTGGAATGGCAAAAGAAAGTGTTCTTGCAGGACTCCCAGAGTTCATCAAGATTCTTTGGATTTATCTTCAATGCCTCCTCATTCATCTTACCCCAGACATGCTCAATAATGTTTATGTCTGGTGACTGGGCTGGCCAATCCTGCAGCACCTTGACCTTCTTTACTTTCAGGAGCTTTGATGTGGAGGCTGAGAAGGAACGCTATCCTGCTGAAGAATTCGCCCTCTCCTGTGGTTTGTAATGCAATGGGCAGCACAAATGTCTTGATACCTCAGGCTGTTGATGTTGCATCCATTCTGCAGATCTCTCGCACACCTCCATACTGAATCTAACCCCAAACCATGATTTTTCCTTCACCAAACTTGACTGATTTCTGTGAGAATCTTGGGTCCATGCGGGTTCCAATTGGTCTTTGCTGTATTTGTGATGATTGGGATGCAGTTCAACAGATGATTCATCTGAAAAATCTTCTGCCACTTTTTCAAATGATCAACGAGAAGTCAAGCTATTATTTGTTGCTCTTATAACTGGGATCGATGACAAGACTTTTGTCAGGTAGTGTATTTTTAGAATAAACAAGCAAGAGCTGGAAATTACATAGACACAAATGATAAAAATGTAATTTGTTATTCTTATTATTGTGTTATTGTTGGTGAAATAATTAAAGAACATTCAATAATAATTCAATAATTTACACTAATAATTTAAGGGATAGTTCACCCAAATAAAAATGTACTCACCATTTGCTTCTCTCCCTCAAGTGGTTCCATACCTTTATGTGTTTTCTTTTACTGTTAAACACACACACACACACACACACACGCACGCACGCACGCACGCACGCACGCACGCACGCACACACACACACACACACACACACACACACACACACACACACACACACACACACGCACGTTGACTCTTCATAGGCATAATGTATTTTAGACTGTAAAAACCGCTTATTATATTGGCCCTACCTCCCCCTACCCCTAAACTCAACCCTCACAGAAAACCTGTGGCAAATTTTAAATGCCAAAAGGCCTCATTATGTTTTTTAAGAGTTTTGAATCACGTAGGGCACAGGTGTCAAACTGAAGGGCCACAGATCTGCACAGTTTAGTTTCAACTCAAACTATTGAGCCCTTCAGGCTTGTTTAAAACCTACAGTTAAATGTGTTAAAACAGGGTAGGGTGCGGCCCTCCAGGAACAGGAGTTTGACACCCTTCACGTAGGGAATTTGAAGTTGGATGGTGTGTGTTACAGGTCTGCAAAGGAACAGGCATCTTGGAATCTGCCAAATGCAGAAAATGCAGCATATTGCAACTAAAGCGTCTAAATGTTTTTGTTCTGTGCTCGTTCTGCGACTTTTCTCTAAAGCATTAGAGCAGTACTTCACAACTGCTCCCTCTAGCAGTTCGGCAGTATTACATTCCAACTTGAAATTCAAATAGCTGCAATTTATTGTAATCTCCTTTTAAAGTTTTATTATCAACACAATCTGAAAATGAAACCCTTATGTGTTATAGAAAAACAATGAATGAAAGGAATGATTCCAACACATAGACTAACATTACAAGGAATGGTGTCCTGGGTGATTGCCCATGTTGCCTGTGCCTAAATCCTCCACTGCCTTGATATCATAACTAAATCAAATTGACATCTACCATTGACATCGATTTTTGATGTTTTTTGAGACAGTATTTGATGTCAATTTGATGCTGTTTTGACATCAGGGTATCTAACTGAGTTCCTGTCAATCAAGCCATACAACGTAAGCTGCTCAGCTGAATTTTATGTTTGTAAAATCTATAACCACCTTATGCGATTTTTTTTTTTATAACTGTTCACCCCCACCCCATATTTGCGTAGATTTCCTCCGAGTGCTCCGGTTTCCCCCACAGCCCAAAGACATGTGATGTAGGTGAAAACTAAAATTATCCGTAGTGTATGAGTGTGTGTGAATGAGAGTGTATAGGTGTTTCCCATCTCTGGGGCCCAGCTCAGGACTTTCAGTCCTGGGTTGCAGCTGTAGGAGCATCCGCCACATAAATGCCAGACTAATTGTCAGTTCATTCTACTGTGGCAATTAAAAGCTGATTTATACTTCTGCATCAAGTGTATGCGTATGGTATGATGCAGCCTTCACATGTTCGCATAGCCCTCACCATGGATGATGCTGACGCGCACCTTTCAAAAAATGTAACAACACATCACAATGGCGCATAGCACAAGATCTGTGATTGGTCGGTCAGGTAGCTGTGATGAGTTTAGGCGGTGCTGAGAGCCGCGAGCCCGATGGAGCAGGCATTTACAAGTGTGGAGTCCCGTTAAGGAGCTCCAGACAGAAACTTTTATTTTGTGTTTACCTTATGATTAATGTTGTTGCACAAAATGTTGAAAAAACCAAACACCCGCGAAGAAACTCGAGACAGTGAAACATTTAAACCTACTGCCACCTAGCTTTTCGGAAGTGTGATTGCAGAGCAACACAAACTGCACACATCTTGAGCGTGAAATGGAGCATGAAATTTAAGACACAACATCACTTTTAAGGGACTGTTTCATATGGATTTATTAATCAGCCTTACTTTTCAAAGAACGCAAACTGTAATAGTTTATTAAAGATGCAAACCCCTCACTGCACGACAGCTGTCACCTTCAGCAAACCTCCTAATACGAGCAGCACAATGACTTTCATGGAAAATATATGAGCATCAAAAGTGGTGGATCTGTTCAGCAAAAGATTTAACTGTGTGTCACTGCATCCCAAACGACTTAAAATTATACAAAACAATATAACTGAGCAATCTTCATTGTACTGAGCGAGAGCGCTTCTCTTCCTAACCAAACAGTCACATCCTTGATGACGTAAGCATGCTTAGGCTCGGAAGGTAAAAATGCAGAGTGAGCTGAGGGGGAGAGGGGAGGGGGGACAATCGCGTCCGGGCATGGTTCAAGGCAACCATGCCTCGTGTGAGTTCACCTGAAGCCAAAGGAAAGTGATTGAGTGATTGAGTGTTTTTTACTAAGTCAACCCAGGGTGCTGAAATATAATTGGATATACTGGCAGTGGTCAAAGTTACACACTTAAAAAATACCTTTGTAACTGTTATCTTTAAATTTTATTTAATTTGTTCGTTTATTTTCATTGCATGTTGTCAGATTCCTTAGAATTAATCTAAATCTTTTCATTCAATTGAATTCTTTGAATACTAATGGATTTAATCAGTTAAAAATATGAATATGATATAAATATACCTAGCTGTAGAAAAAGCCAGATCCAATACAGTTAAATTCTATGAGATTGGTTTACTTAATATTCAGGGGCAAAATTGATGCAGCTCCATACTCCTCCTCTAAAACAATATCAATCACGTGAAGTTTATTAGTTCAATTATGTTAAAAGTATGTAATCCAAATGGCTGGAAATTTTGTATGCAGTCAGAATACTGTACATAAATCTTACTTGTTAGGCTTAAATATTTATTTGAGTGCAGACCAAAACAAAAACAGCCCCTCCAGCAAAGCACATTTCAAAAGACTGCAGCAGTGTTTTGCAAATAATCAAGCATGTGTATGTTTCTTAAATATCTGCAAACATACTATAGTATTTTTATGCTTTATAAATGTCAAAGTATTACATCAAGCACCTTTAAATACGGTTTGTAAGATAATTAAGCAAATTACCACCAGGTGCAGATTAACACCAATAACTGTTATGAATTCGAAAGTGTGCTGTAAATTCCAGTTTTCATAACATGCTTCAAAATCTGTGTAACTCATGGGATATGCTTACAAATGTCTTTTACCCCTGCTCTATTAAATTGAGTCAAGTCGTGACCTCAAATTTAGGAAATTGTAGGTTGTTCTCTAATTTGTAATCTCCGATGTATAACTAAATTTATTATTGTTTTCTATTTTCACTTTCTAACTTATTTATACTTTTGATTTGTAATATTGGTTTTATTTACATGTGTAAACATATATTAAAGTGTTCACAAACACAAGACATTCTTACAATACAAAACATGAAAATTATATGTATGTACGTTTATTTTATAATTATTAAAGGTTTCATGATATTAATATCAGTATTGTTCTTTTTTAAGATATCTATGAGCTAGTGTGCTCCAAAACAGTGACAACATTTGCACAGTTTGCAACAGTTTTATTCACGTCAACCCATACTACAGTTTCTTACCGCATCATAACCAATCAAATGCTCTGTAATATCTGACATGCTCCGCCCCCTTCAAGACGCTTCTTGTTTGCTTTTCATTTGATGCACTTGAGCTTAACCACTCTTACTGGCAGAGCTGTGATAAAACAAAACACAATTGGCTGTTTTTTAAAAAGGGGAGGATCTACACTATGCCACACCCTCTCTTCATGTTTCGGTTGAGATTACGTCAAACATTGAATAAAAATGCAGATTTCAAAGCACTTCACGGACCTTTAATATGTGTGTGCATCAATGTTGGGTAAGTTACTTAATTAGTTAGTCATTAATTACTTATAAAAGTAATTAATTACTAATTATATCAATGAAATTGTACTTAAATTATATTTTTAATTACTGTGTGTGAAAAGTAAATCAATAAGTTATTAAATTACTTGACTCAGTCCAACCTTAAATTCAACGCATAAATTCACTACATATAAATCTCAATGCTGCATAGGCAATAAAAATTAAACTCTTGCTGTAAAAGGTGCTGTTTGCAAGTTTTTTGACTCTTCTGAAGCATAAAAATACCATAGTATGTTTGCAGAAAAACATGCTAAATCAACATGTTTATTTATCTGAAAAACAATGCTAAAGTCAGATATTCTGCTTTGAAAATGTCAGTTACTGACAGCTGTCTTTGTTTTCGTTCTTTTAACCCGCCCACTGCCTGTTTAGTCAATTATATTTAACATGAATAAATGTACATGCTGAATCACTGATATATGTTGGCTTGCACAGAGTCACAGTTCTAAAGTTCCTTTTTAAACTGTTTATTTTATTTTCAAGATCTGAGGTGAACTATCTGCTGCTGCTTTTTTTAGTTTAATTATTTTTTTAGGGGTTTTCACCTTTAATGACAGGACAGTGGAGAATTACAGACAGGAAAGCATGGGGAGCAGAGAAAGGGGAAGGATCGGCAAAGGACCTTGAGCCAGGAATCGAACTCGGGTCGCCGTGAGCACCTGGGTGCTATATGTCGACACACTAACCACTAGGCTATTAGCGCCGACTTTCTGCTGCTGCTGCTTTTCATAGTATAGCAATAAATATAATGTAAAATGGCATTCAAACTTCAAACTTAGCATTTAACACTGAATAAAGCATTTGAGGTGTACCTCTAACATTGTCAGTTTATCCTGTTGGTCAGTTGCAAGAAATAGAGGCTGTTTTTAAAATAGAATTTTCAGGTGTTGATTGGAACAAAAACTTCTTTTAATATAGAAAATATTCCTTCCATCGTGTGTCATTGCTTTTATTTACAACATGGCTTAAATCAGCTTTTAGGCTCAAAAGGCACACTTTTGTTTATGTCATCAATCTGGCAACCTACGTTTGCGTGTGTTTTGAACCAGGCATGAAATACCTAGTTCAACCACTGGGTTTCAAACTTACATAATGCAACTTTAATTTTTTTAATCTGAGCCAAACAGCACATTTTACAGTAGCTTTATTAAAAATGTATCACTTTAAGATGAATCAACATTAAATGTGTCAAAACACAAGACATTTTAAAGCTATGACAATATGTCATACGCTGTAAAAAATGCAGGGTTCCACACAATTCATTCATGTTGCCCCAACACAAATTGATTAAGTTAACATAACACTTTTAACGAATTTATGTGGATTGAACATAATTAAAATGAGCTGAAACAACACAATTCTTGAGATTTCATTGGGACAGCTTAATTTGTTTAAGTAGTTTGAACAGGTAAAAAACATATATATATTTTTTTTCAATGTACATACCATATATTGACATCAATTTCTGACTCAGTTCATTGTTTCTCAAGAATGCTCACTCTGTTTTATAAATGAATTACTCTGCTTCTCTAAATTTATTGATCCAGAATGGTTGAATGTATGTACAGTATTTAAACAAGTACATTATAAGTAACTGTAACTAAATTACCTGAAAATGAAAAGTAATCCCTTACTTTACTTTTTCTGCCGAAAAGTAATCTAATTACAGTAACTAGTTACTTTGTAACTAATTACACCCAACACTAGTGTGTATGCGTGTGAGTGTGTCCATGTCTGTGTGTGTGCGTGTGTGTGTGTTTGTGTGTGTGTGTGTGTGTGTGTGTGTGTGTGTGTGTGAATGAGCTCATTATGGCTCTGGCCGGAGTGTCTCTCCTCCTTCTGCTGGGCTCAGTGCAGGAACACAGTGACCTCATTCCTCAGCCTGCTCAACCTCCCCGCTAATGACCGCAGCTCGGCATTCTGGGAGAGAGTGGACCACTGTCCTGCACTCATCACTATCATGTCATCAGCTTTTAATGAGTCATTTCCGCTCGACACCATTCTTTTCTGACAGCTCTCTGGGGGTCCATGTGAAACCATCACTAACAGCGATAAACAGCTGTCATCTGAATCTGCTTTCATTTGAACAACACTTGAAGACTCCGAGGTCCAATTTTAAGTTTAGTTTGTAATTATTGGTGTGCCGCAATTTAGCTGCTCTTAGCCGTCATTATGACACTTGATGGAATGCAGACTGAATGTATAGTAACAATCAATAAACAGTAATATAATATAATATAATATAATATAATATAATATAATATAATATAATATAATATAATATAATATAATATAATATAATATTAGGGCTAGAAAAGATGTTTATTTCTGTTATTAATACTGGATCATTTGTTTGTTGGGTTGTTTGTTTTTAATTGATAATAGATGTGTCGGTACATTAGTAGATCATATTAGTAGCTGCAACGAGATCCAGACTTATTTCAGTTTGCCTTAAATGTCCAACATTTTTTCGATATTTTTATTTTTTTGTGCCCACTGTATCTACCAAGCGGATGTTTTGGACTCTGGACATCATTCACAGAGACTTTATAATTATCTTCCATCAGGCAGCCAGCTGGACTGTTGTCTGAAACTTTGGCTTGAGCTCTTGACCATAGAGTCAGTTTGTGCTATTTGTGAAACTACGAGGCCTGTCTCTGGAAGGTTGGCTGCCATCAATGGCAATTATCCCATCCCTCAGTGCGTATGATTGCCTCTGTGGAAACCTGAGGATTCTGGGGTGAAAAGATTAAACCAGTTGCCATCTGCCCATGTCAGCCTACTTGTAATGAATGGATTTCCTTGTAAGTGCTCACAGTAGATGCATATAAAGCCGCATATATGCTTTATATTTCTACCTTTAAATTTGGCCAGCTACTAGTTTATTATAACTAGGCAAAAGCGAAGTATATGAATTATTTCTGCTGATTGGTTAGAGTGCCTTAATGCCCACCCACTTTTACAGCAGCCATATTTGTCTGTAGAGATTTTGAAAAATGTCTTTTGCTAAAGTGTTGTATGCCTTGCTCTTGAATCTGAAAAACTGAATAAACTTTGATTTGAAATGAAAGACTTGTAAATCTGACTGTAAAAGGAAGGTACAAAACTATGTTTTTTGTCAAAGCTGCTTAACATAGAAGTTCTAGTCAACTGAAACTGTGTCAGTTCAGTTTTCAGAGTTGAAGATCAGTTTAGTTCAGTTCAGTGTGGTTTAAATCTCACTGCTGAAAGTTCAAACACTGATGAGCAAACCTATTGATGCACAGCTCCACAAGTCCCAAACCAAGCAAGCCAGTGATGACACTGTATGTACCTTTTGAAAAGCACTGCCCCAGTGACAGCACTCTCACCTTTATTGCTGTCTACTGTAAATATATCAATATGTTACTAATAATAATTTCTAAGAACTTAATTTGTTCACTATGCTCAATATTAAGATGTTTTGAACACAGATTTTCAAATAGTTGTATCTGAGACACATGCCTGATCCTAAAAAACCATACATTAATGAAAAATTAAAATTATTCAGCTTTTAGATGATGTATAAATTTCAATTTCAAAAAATTTAATGGTTTTGTGGTCTATGGTCACATATGAAGGAAAAAACTACAATGCCATGAAAGTTATTAATATGTTGATTTAAAAAAAAAAACATGAGCATTTATATGCATTCATGAATGGATTCTGTTATCTTTGTGTCAAATTACAAAAAAACGAATGACTGCTTATGCGGGGTGTTTTCTTTTTAAGTCAAGTTTTTTTATTGTTTTCTTAATGCAGCGTCTTTGGGGTTGAGAGTAAATTTGATATTATTTTCTCCTCTGGCAGCCGTCATCAGTTTCACACTATTTTTTCCATTTTCTGAAAGTCTTAATAACACCGTCGAGTAGTTTTTCTTTTATTATTTCAGCAAAAAAAGGATTGTAAAAAATATATTTTTGTACTCTCCGATTCACTGCGATCTAAGTTTACCCAACCATGATGCCTTCGCTACTAAGAAATCCGGAAATGTGAAAAGGGTCTATTGATATAATACTTTTATTGAATAAAATGACAAAAAAAAACTCAAATCTATTGTTAAATATACATGTTATACAGTATATGCACTCCCACACATAATTAGGAACAAAATAGTATTTTGTCAGAACAAGAATGTGATTTACATTCACAGTCCTTCATGCTAGTGGGTGGAGCTAATGATCTCCTTTGGGACATTCTCTGATTGGTTGAATTTGTCTGTACATTGGTCGTTTTCTTGTAGTTCTGCTATGAAATGCAAAATCACTTTGGTGAAAACATGCTACAGTGTGTCCTTTATTTTCACTTGTGCATCCTCAGTGAGTAGTTAAATCCTCATTTTCGTGTAAGATTTGATCAGTTACAGTTAAAAATAAGTTTTCAAATGGAGAATATGAATGTACACACTTTCCTGAACACACCACTGCTTTATCAGAGATAGGAACATTATGATGCTGCTGCCTGTCAATGTCAAGAAGTATTTGTTTTCTGACCAAATGATGGGATTTGGTCAATTTGTTTTATTAATACTTATGTTTTTAGCTTCATTTGTATTGTGTTTTCACACAAGTTTAAAAAGCAAAGATGTACTCAAGACATGCTGTATTGTGAATAGAATCTGACATGGTGCCTAAAACCCCCCTTCAGCGGCAACTTTAATAGTATCCCTTGAGCATTGCTTAAATACAGAATTCTTAAACTTGATATATGTAATTTTCACCTTATTTAACAGTGAATATACTTATAAAAACAAAGAGCATAATTATAAACTCTCTTCTTTGTGATAAGATAGTTTTAACAGAGCATATGAGAAATCATTTCATAAGGCTGGATGCTGTTACACCTGCAGTTATAGAGAGAATTCTGCCTAGTCAGCATCAGCTGTGAAATGAATCTCCATGTGAACACTCAGCACTCCTTTCCCCCATTTAAATAATGTTTTCTGCAATCTGTGTTTACACCACAGTGATCACTGAGGAACAAAGTGGACAATATTACACTGAAGGAAGCTCAGATCTACAGATTGAGTAGGTTTAGCCTACACAAATTGCACAGCTTCTTTTCAGTGGCTGTCAGTGGAGAAAGATGCTAATTGCTAATAGCCATAAATGACAGCTTTAACAAGGGCATTTCTTACTTTTTAACAGAACTAACAGTCTTTACATGCAGTTCCTAGTTGTTGACCAACTGCATTCACAAGTAGTTACATTTATATGTAGCCCACAGCTCAACATATACAAAGATTGAAGACAATCAGAATTTTTTTTGCTTAAGTATATTCACCTTTTCAGGCACTTTTTCATGATTGAACTGTCTAAATTAATCGAATTGGGAACAATATTGATTTTATCAGAAGAGTGATTTGTGAATCTTAACAACTTGTATAAAACACATCACATGATTGCTGAAAAGTAAAAAAGTATTTCATATAACACAAGTCAAAAATAGTGAAACTGTTGCTCAGATCATTATAAGAAAATTGACTAACACACAAGAAGTATTGTACAAGAGCACAGTGCTATTTAACATTTTAGCTGTTTTAAAAAATGCAGTTAATATTTGATATAGGGGGAAGAGGAGGAGAGCTTGTCTCACCAATCGCCTGATCATCCCCTCATTCGGTATTTACCTGCTTTTTTTGCTTGCACGAACAGTTATCAGTCGTGCTGATCGCATTTGCATGCATATTGACAAATTATGTCTTTTATGTCTTTGACAATAAACTATTGTCTTTAAACTAAAGTTCTAATCTTTAGTAATGAGCCAGCGCTGGCAATTTTAAAAATATTTTTAACCGGTCAGTGGATAGTGGCAGTGGCTGTCTAACCCGCCACAGCTGAAATCTACCGGCATTTGGCGGGTTGGGAGGTGTTAATGTCAAGCCCTGCTGACTGGTACCAGTGCTCTGTAGCGTCTACCAGAAGGTAAAAGTTCAAAGAGGCAGTGTGCTGGGTCCAGAGTGATGTTGGCAGCTCTTCTGCTCGCTCTGGATAAGTACAGTTCTTGGAGAGTAGGGTGGGTTGTACCAGTGATTCGCTCAGGAGTCCGAATTATTTGATGTAGTCTTCGGAGGTCAGATTTGGTAGCTGAGCTAAAACAGACAGTTATTGAAGTGCAGAGGACTGATTCAGTGATGGAAGTGTTTTTTGCAGTTTTTGTTTTCGCAAATCCACCAGAGGCCGCTGTGTACACTTTTTCAGATCTCAAATTTCTCTCGCAAGTGCCATTTGCACCTGCTGTTCTCATGTAAATCCGCCAGAGGCTGCTGTCAACTGACTGACTTACTGACTGACCAACCGACCGATCCCCCTGACTTTTTTTTTGTTTTTGTTTTTGCAATTTTGACTTTTGCGATATATTTCAATGTCCATCTACACAATAGAACAACACATTATTTTGAACAAGATATTTCCTAAACACACAAGAAAAAAGATTATGTAGATATGACACACAAAAGAGCCATGCCATTATTAGCTTTTTGTGCCAAAATGTTTGAATTTGATAATCGGGGACAGGTCACTTCATAATCTGGGACACATGTATTTATATAGGTCTAAAACTGCTTACATGTCTAGGCCCACACAGAATCTGTGAGTGCAGAAATCCGCAGATTTTCGCAGGTTTTTAGCCCATCATTGAGTCTATTTATTTACTTGTGTAAATGTATGTGAATTTATCTTTATTCTGTTTTTAAGTTAATTTCAGTAATATTATTTATAAATATGAAAAATGTTCATATGATTTATTACCAATACAGTTTGTAAATTAATATTTTCTGTCTTTTAGTTGATATATTATTTGCTTTGTTTATCAAATAAGTGGATCTAATTGGATTTGCATTGTTAAATATTAAATTAAATTATATAATAATAATATTAAATTAAGGTTAAAATGGAATTCTTTTTTTTTCAGTTATGAATTACATTTTGAATGCCAAACACAATATCATTCATTTATTTTATTTTCAGCTTAGTCCCTTTATTAATTTTGGATATTAACTTATTTAGTATATGTTTTAAACAGCAGATGCCCTTTCAGTTTCACTGGGAAACACCCGTACACTCTTGCATTCACACACATACACTACGGCCAACTTAGCATATTTAATTCATCTATAGCGAATGTCTTTAGACTGTGGGGGAAACCAGAGCACCCTTAGGAAATCCCGTACGAACAGGGGAGGAACATGCAAACTCCACACAGAAATGCCAACTGACCCAGCCGGGGCTTGAACCAGCACCGCAGTGACGGCCCCAAACACAACATCGCCAATTATTAAAAAGCATTAAAAAGACAAGTACAGCAATTAAGAAAGTCTTTTGTCTATAAAATGCTTCAGTGGTGAAAAACACTTTTGCTAGAAGTTGGGAAAATGATTGAAATTAATTCGAAATTCAATCATAATTTCTACGCAGAGCAAGTTTATTCTTGCTGTTCCAAGCAAGAATAAATGCTATCATCCTAAAGTACATTGATGTTTTATGAAGAAATATGAACATTAAAAAGTTTTATGAGCATATATAAAAGCCCCCCCCTCTACGGCATAAAGCAGTAAAGCCTCGAATCAGACTTTCCCCCAATGGCTCCTATGCTTTTTGCAAAGAGAAAGCACGGTAACATCCTTGTACTGGTATAATGAAACACGTCGAGTGTATCTTGAGTGTGCTAATCAGTAGGCCACCATATGGATTTTTATTACAGAAACTTTAATTAACATTTAGCTCATCTGTGGCTTCATTAGTTCCCAGATGTCTCTCTGCATCTCTGCAGACCCCGTGGTGCTTGTGCTGCTGGTTGCAGGTGTTGTGAGTCTGGGTTTCTCCCATGCCTGCGGCTGTGTGGATCTGGAGGAAACCAGCCCTCACTGTATGTTTTGTTCTTTTTCCACTACCACTTTTATTCTCTCTTTATCTTTCAGCACTCAGATGCATATGTAAGAAATTCTTTCTCACTGCTTCAGCCCTGAGTCCCCCTGCTCGAGGGAGGGACTCAGTGGCGCAGAAGAAAAGTGACGACATAGTAAAATTGATTGCAACAATTTATAATGTGTTGGCTGCAGTGGCGAATTCTGGCATAAGCAATATATGGACATGCAGCATTTGCTTGAATTGTACACTAGGTAACTCTTTCTATACTGTGACACCCTGTTTCACTTGTGCTGATCTTGCTCTACAGAAAAAGGAAACAGGTAATTAGTTGACTTTACTTTAAAAAGTGAGTATACAGGTTGCCTTAAAATTAAGTAAACAAACTATGTGCAAAATTATAACAATTAAGTTAAAGAGAAATAGTTCACCAAGAATGAAATTCTGTCATCATTAACTTACCTTTCACTTGTTCAAAAGCTATTTGAGTTTCTTTCTTCATTTGAACATAAAATAAAATATTTTGAAGAATGCTGGCTGCTAGGCTGTACAATAGTGAAAAAATCTAATATTGCTCTATTTTGTTTTTCTGCAATAAATATTGCGATATGAATACAGTGTCGCAAGATAGTTTGAACAGCGCAATTTGACAGTTTTCTAGGGCAGTGTTTCCCAACCCTGTTCCTGGAGGCACACCAACAGTACATATTTTGGATGTCTCCGTTATCTGACCCATTAACTTCAGGTTTTGGAGTCTCTTCTGATGTTATGATAAGATGATTCAGGTGTGTTTGATTAGGGAGAGGTTGAAAATGTGGACTGTTGGTGTGCCTTCAGGAACAGGGTTGGGAAACACTGTTCTAGGGAGTCTAACAGTATTCAGGTACAGAAATCAAATAATCACAAGGCAAAAAATGCTTTTCTTACTTTGTCTTGTTTCTAGTCCAAATATCTAAATCTAGATCAAGTGAAAACTTTGTTTTGTTTTTCAACTACAGAAGAAATAAGGCAAAATTAAGAGTCTTTCCTTAAAACAAGCAAAATTATCTGCCAGTGTTGTAAGTAAAATAATCTTGTTTTTGCTTTCAGATATTTTGACTCGAAACAAAACAAAAGTTCTAAGTAAGAAAACCCTTTTTTTCCTTTTGCATAAAAAGGAATATAAATTCTGTATAAAAACAGTGATTAAATACAATTCTGTAGCTCCTGGTCACCTATAATCCTGAATCAATATTGCATATCTTGCAATGTGACTATTGCAGATGCACACATTGCGTTATCGATGCTGAAACGTTATATGCAGCCTTACGGCTGTTGCGACCCATTAACTTCCGTAGGTTTTTTTCCTGCTGTGTACCATTGGGCATTCTTCAATAAATCTTCATGTAAGCATTATATTTGGATTTATCAATCAGAATAATTCTAAAATTATAATAAATACTATAGTGTTATATATTTAAATAGTGTTTTTAACCACACAAAAGTTCTTGAATTAATCTGTTGTGACAATTCCACTATGATAAATAACAACTATAGTAAAATAATCATTTTGGTTATACAGTTGGTCAGGGGCGCCGCTGGCCGCCATGGGCCCTCTGACAAGTTAAAAGTGAAGAGGGGGAGGGCGGGGTAATTGGCGCGGGCCCTTGATAATATCTCTGGGCCCCCCCCATAAATATATGGGCCCTTAGAATCTTCCTAACTTTCCCCCCCTAGCGGTGCCCCTGCGGTTGGTTATATACTTTAGTTTTCTAATTACAGTGTATATTATACAAAACACCACAGTTTAGAGTTGTAAAAACTACCACAGTATTTATTAAAGTTTTTTCAGTTTACTGTAGTTAATACTACAGTAAGGTGTAGCATTCATTAGCAAGGTATTGTAAATACCATAATATACATAGTAAAATGTATTATATTGTGTATATTATGGTATTGTAAGTACCATAATATACACAATATAATACATTTTACTATGGTTCAAAAACACTATAGTATTTTTAAATTACTAAGATTATTGGTTCCACTTTATTTCATGGTGTCCTTGATAGTGTAGCAATTCATTTAACTACTGAGTACTAGTAAATCTTTGCCTGTGTGTATATGGTTAGGGTCAGGATGAATGTTAATTGCATGAAATTATAATTGATTGTAATTACTATAGTAAGTGCATGGAGCAATGACACCTTAATTAAAAATAAAATTAAAAAAAAATCTGGGAACAGCACAAAACTGGGCATACAGTTGAAGTTAGAATTATTACAGCCCCCCTGAATTATTAGCTCTCCTATTTATTTTTTCCCCAATTTCTGATTAACTGAGAGAAGATTTTTTCAACACATTTCTAAACATAATAGTTTTAATAACTCATTTCTAATAACTGATTTGTTTTATCTTGGCCATGATGACAGTACATAATATTTTACTAGATGCTTTTCAAGACACTTCTATACAGTGACATTTAAAGGCTTAACTAGGTTAATTAGGTTAACTAGGCAGGTTAGGGTAATTAGGCAAGTTATTGTATAGTGATGGTTTGTTCTGTAGACTATGGAAAAGATATAGCTTAAAGATAGCTTATAAAAAAAAATCAAAACTGCTTTTATTCTAGCCGAAATGAAACAAACAAGACTTTATACAGAAGAAAAAATATTATCAGACATACTGTGAAAGTTTCCTCGCTCTGTTAAACATAATTTGGAAAATATAAAAAATAAATAAATAAAATGAAAGGGGGCTAAAAATTCTGACTTTAACTGTAAACTGTAGCTACTGATTTACTTAGTGACTCTTATGAGTGAGCCATTGAATCATTCACTCAACTGATTCTCACTTCAATTCTGGAGCTAAACAGCAACACTGTATGTTTTTTTGCTTGAAGATGTTTGGTGGTTGGTGGTATTTCTGCAAATTCTCTGTTTTGTATAAAAACGATAGTACGTTTACGCTGAGTATGTGTCTGTGATTACCTGTGGCACTGCTGAAATTCAGAGGAAGTATCATTGCTCTTATTTTGCTTTTTGAGTGTGTGTACTCTTTAGCTTGAAAAGCAGTTGTACAGCCAGGGTCCCACATGATTTAAAGCCCTGTAGCCTCTCTCTAATGCAGCTCTGCTCCTGCTGCAAGCCACAGGCAAAACCAAGAGACCATATTGATCATCTGTTAGAACTTCAGTAGATTTTCTCTCTTGAACATTATAAGCCCTGAAATGAACGTTTACATTTTGTACTGAGGGACAGGTGTCCACATCTAAAGTTAGAGTTCTTTCTCAGATATGCCCAGCTTTAATGTGCTGAAAAAAGCAAAACAAGGTTGTAGTTATTAAAAGTTAATTTTTAAATTGGTCTAATTGAGAATTTATTTGTGTTTGCTTCAAAGCAAATAGGGGCAAATAACTCCCAGGATTTTTTTAAAGAGCATTTTCTCTTGATAGCCGTGTTGACACACACATTCATTTTATTTTATTGCATGAAAAATATTGCAATAAATATTGCATAAAATGAGATCACAGACTTCATTTCAGATTGATCTTATTTTGACATTCTGTTACCTTTGTAGTTTGTTCTTTTTGTGTTTTGTCCTTGGTTTCTGATTATGTGCTTGCTCATTTCCATGGTTACTTATTATTGTCACCTGTGCCTCATTTAATTCCTTTGTTTGTTCTCGGCATATATAGCCTCAATTGGTACTTAATGCTAGTCAGTTGTTGTCTTTAGCCCTATTCAGACAGCAATTGTTTCTTACATGGTTGTGTTGGGACATCTGTAAAAGCAGAATCTCCATATTTCCTCAGTGATTAAACACCTGCTTTTGGATAAGATAATTTCATGGTGGATGTCTGATCTTGTAGTCCTATCAACCCAGAACTATAAGTTTTCACTGAGGAACTATTGAGATTTTGCTTTTACAGATGTCTCCATGAGAAACAATGAAACAATTGCCGTTGTTTCTTGTTGTTCAAAGCGAACGATCCTGTCTTTATTTTCAAACATATTTTGAACACAAACACACACACACACACACACACACACAGTTGAAGTCAGAATTGTTAGCCCCCTTGTTTATTTATTTCCCCAATTTCTGCCCCAACAAAGAGAAGATTTTTATCAACACATTTCTAAACATAATAGTTTTAATAACTCTTTCTAATATTTTTATACTATTTCTAATAATTGATTTCTTTCATCTTTGCCATGGTGACAGTAAATAATATTTGACTAGATATTTTTCAAGACACTAGTATTCAGCTTAAACTGACATTTAAAGGCTTAATAGGTCAATTAGATTAACTAGGCAGATTAGGGTAATTAGGCAAGTTATGGTATAATGATGGTTTATTCTGTAGAGGATTGAAAAAAATGCTTAAAGGGGCTAATAATTTTTATCTTAAAATGATGTTTAAATAATTAATAACTGCTTTTATTCTTGCTGAAATTAAACAAATAAGACTTTCTCTAGAAGAAAAAATATTATCAGACATACTGTGAAAATGTCCTTGCTCGGTTAAACATCATTTGGGAAATATTATACATATATAGGGCTTGACGTTAACTTTTTTTATCAACAGCCACTGTGGCTAGTTTTCCAGCATTACTAGCCACTTGCCATTTTCACTAGCCATAATTTTGTTGTTGGGAAAACATATTTTATATATGTATAAATTTGACTTTGGCATGCTAAAATTACTTGCTTTAAATGTTGTGTTTTTTCCACATGCCTCCTTGTTCATTTCACTTTTTTGTGTGTTGTGTATGACCTTGCTCAATGAGCATGAGCAAATAGGTTTGATAGTGTCGCATTGCATTTCACATGACTTTTCAGGGCTCAACACTAAGGATTTACCTAATTGTTCTCTGGCCACACCAAACTAATTATTTCCTTGCCACAACTTTTAAATGACGTGCAAAATATAGCTGTATACATACACTTTTTATTCAACAAAAATATTCTTAAAAACGATTGACATATTGACACTTTTATGTATCTAAAACTATGCACAGTAGTATATATTTATATAGGTAAATAAGTATGTGTTTTGAATAAAATATTAATTTGGGTTTTATTTTATGATCAACTATTAATGTGTTTTCAGAATTTCAGATAAAAATATAATAATTAAAAGCATTTATAAAAATAGTAACAAGAGGTCAGGATCAAATATTGGTGTTTTCAGAGCATAAATATTTTTCATTTATTCATTCCTATTTTTAAGTTTAGTCCCTTTATTAATCAGGGGTCGACACAGTGGAATGAACCGCCAACTTATCCAGCATATGTTTAACGCAGCGGATGCCCTTCCAGCCGCAACCCAACACTGGGAAACACCCATACACTCTTGCATTCACACATACACTTTGGGCAATTTAGTTTATTCAATTCACCTATAGCGCAAGTCTTTGGACTGTGGGGGAAACCGGAGCACCAGGAGGAAATCCACACAAACACGGGAGAACATGCAAACTCCACACAGAAATGCCAACTGGCCCAGCCGAGACTCGAATCAGTGACCTTCTTGCTGTGAGACAAACGGGTTAGCCCAGTTTTTGTATAAATATATTTTTATTTATATCAGTTTTTTTTATATATATGTTGTGTTGGTAATGTTCTTATTTTACATTTTGAAAGCATTATGACATTATCAGTAGTTTATAAAATAAAATACAAATTAACATTTTATACAAATGACAAATCTATAGAACAGATGATAGCTCAAAAGTGGTCTCTCTTATTTCTAGACCTGAATTGATTCAGTATTGGCTACTTTGTATTCAAGGGATCGTTCACCCAAAACCCTGAATGAATTTACTCACCCTTTAGTTGTTTTAAACCTTTATGAGTTTCATCCTTTTGTTAAACACAAAGTAAGATATTCTGAAAAATGTTGGTAATCTGTAATCATTGACTTCCATAATATTTGTTTTTCCTAATCAATGGTTACATTAAGCTTCAAAGACTTCTTTTGTGTTCAACAGTGTGTAAATACAAAGTAGAATAACATTTTTGACTGAACTATCCCTTTAATATTATCTTGATGTTTTTTATGCCTTTATGAATATAAATACATTGTTATTAAATAGGAAAAACGAACATGACAAATTAGAGTAGGCTACTTTTAAATGTTGCATTTGAAAGCAACTCCCTAACTTCGTTCTGCTTCTCTCCGACGCATCTTTCCTCGGTAGGTGTTTTGACTCTGAACATCACCCCTGAAACATCAGATCCACATCGCCGGTGCTCTTGGAAAAGGGAATTGAGTTCAGCGCTTTGCCTTCTCGAGTGGAAGATGGAACGTCATATGCCATCAATGGACGAATTATGACAAAAGAGCCTCTGGTCGCATTTGAGATGGCAGAGCTTCCCATCAGTCGGGTCTCAGTGGTATTTGCTCTATACGTGTCGGCGAGGTCACAGATGTGGCGCGGGTAGGATGCTTCTGAGAGCTTCAAGCAAACACAATTTAGCATGGTGTCGGGGGCAGTGGCACAAAGCTGGCTGGATTAAGGGTCTGTCACACTCCGTCTCCCACAACAGGATAACAAGGAGTGCTCAAGCAGCTTTCCCTCGGGGGGAAACAGTGACCTGGCGTTTGGTGTGGGGGCTACAGATGTACCCTGTGTGCAAACGATGCAAATACACATCAACTTTTTAGATTACAGCCTGCCATGTAAAAAGCTGAATGTACAGCATACATCTCTGTGATAACAGTGTGATACTTTTCTCATCTGAAAA
Source organism: Danio aesculapii (assembly GCF_903798145.1). Taxonomy (NCBI): domain Eukaryota; kingdom Metazoa; phylum Chordata; class Actinopteri; order Cypriniformes; family Danionidae; genus Danio; species Danio aesculapii. Next base: position 18,423,875 of record NC_079436.1, on the reverse strand, counting down.
ACAAACAAATTACGACCTCTGTTTTAAAGGCTGCGTCTAAAAAATGTTTCCTTGGGCAGCAATCCGAATTGTGCTTCTCTTCCCTTTTCTGGAGATACATTTTTCAGATTGGATTTTGAAGTCAGCATATTAGACTTTGCAGCAATTTTATAGTTATTAACTGCAAAAACGACCACAAATACCACATACATTCTTTACGGTTTACTAGTTTAATATGCGCTCCATTGTGGGTAATTCTAAAAAATATACAGTAACACTCTCAGGTACAACATCTGTCCCTGGGGTGGTACCTTTTCAAAAGGTACACTTTTGTACCGTACAGGTGGATATTAGTACCTTTAGGTTACACATTTGTACCGTTAAGCTTCATTTTTGTACCTTTAAGGTACTGTGAGGTTCACATTTGTACATTTTAGGTATTAATATAAACCTCTAATGACCTGTTGGGAACAAAAATGCACCTTTTGAAAAGGTACTGTCCCAGTGACAGATTTTGTACCTTTATTTCTGTAATTGCATTTTAAATCTGTTTTTTCACCTTTTTTTTTCTTCTGGCAGCTGGGGTGCCGAAAACAAAAGTAAAAGCATTGCTGTTAAACTACAGAAATTTACTGTAAAATAAAAAACGTTAAATTATAGAAATGTACCGTAATTTAATTCAGCAGAAAATTTCTGGAATTAAATGTCCCTTATTTTACAGTGAATTCTGAGTTTAAAATCCCCTATTTTACAGCAAATTTCCATTATTTAACCAGAGATGTTTAAAGTACCAGAGACACAGACTTAAGTAAAAATACAAGTGCTCTATCAAAAAGTGACTTGAGTAGAAGTTGAAGTGCTCTTTAAGCACCATACTTAAGTGGAAGTACTAAAGTATTCAACATTTTTTGTACTTAAGTATTGCAAGTAGATTATTTCAATTTACTACTTAAGTACTGAAGTACAAGTATTGTGTAATGTAGTTATTAAGAAAGCAGTCAAAAGACATATTGTTTTGTTTATTTTTGGGGGCACGTGATTAAGCAGAATGAAAAGAAACATGGCTTACGATACTGTTTTGAACATGCATTTGAACCATAGATCTGACAGATTATAACAGCTTTAACACACACCTTTCAAAGTTGTGTGTCCAAAACACTCCGTAATCCACTCAAAACGCTATTGAAACCCATATTTCGGATTGCACATTACTAGTTGTAAACGCTGTAAATGGAAGTTCTAAACATTCTACCGGAAGATGCTGGTCGCTATGGCGCCTTCCATATAGCAGCCAAGAAAAAGGTCTATAATTGTATTGAGTAGGAGTGTGAATCTACACTGATCTCACTGTTTGGTTCGGTTACGATTATCATGCCATCGATTCAGTTTAATTCGATATCTAAGCATTGACGATGCTTTCCATACATAATTCGATTTTTTCTTCACAACACAATCATTTTTTTTATTCAAATCTATAAATATATTTATGTTTATAAATTATTTGTAATACAATTTTGTTCTTTAATACAGCAGTAATATAACCCTTAATTTGACCTGCTCAAAGAAAACACTGTTTTTGAATGTTTCAAACAAAACTCTAGTACATGCACAGAAGACAGCATGAGCACTTATAGCAAATAAAATAATGTAAATATTATCCCACTTGCTTTTTGAGCGCTGACAGGCGAGGTTTTACACCCCTATGACTGGTCATTGTCTTCACCTTCTCAACAGAAAGGGCTGCGATCGGCTTTAGAAATTAAATCACTGTTCACCGATGGCGGGAAGAACAGCCACGGTTACAGTCTGAAAACTTGCACCTCAGACACGCTCATGTCTGGATCCACAAGTATCGCATTAACAGCCAAGAGGAGAGGAAAAGTTACCTCACAAACGCCAGCGGGTCAAACGTCCAAACTGAGAGAGAGAAAGGGGTAAAGATGGAGTTTTACAGCATTTCTCCATAGTAGTGAAATAGCGGCTCGTGTGCTGTGCTGCCTTCATTATAGTAAGAGCGTTATTTACTCGCCCTTGCCTCCTTCGCCATATTCTACTGCGAAATCACCCGTAGGAGATAAATGACGTCAGTACGTAATAACCGGTTATGATCTATTACTGAACCGATATCAATAATTTTGACACCCCTAGTAACGAGTAACGATGCACCCCAGCTGCCGAAAAAAAAGTAATATAACCAATTTTTTTGTGTGAATTTGCGGTTTTTGACTGTATTCAAAGTAATCAAGTACTGCTATGTAAAATGTGTTTAATATAGATTGATGAAAACCATTTTAAATGGATTTAATGACAATGAATAATTATAATAATACTGTTGTACACGATCTCATCACTTGCTTAAAATTTAGTACATTCAATATTTAATTATAAAAAATAAAGGCTTTGTACTGCTTGTGTAAAACGTAAATGACAGTAAAAATACCAAATGGTCGTACTGTAAAATGTGCTAAAGAGCATTTTAGCCTAAAAAGAAGTTGGGGTAAGGCTATTTTTCTGCAAAATGAAATTGCTGTAGGGCCCTGCTACTGCAAAGCACATTTATAAATTACTGTAACTTGCTGGCAACAGTGCTCCAAGTCATCTCAAAACTACAGGTCTAACAGTATAGATGTATCATTCACTGCCTTTGATATCCCACAATCCTGTGTGTTCCTATGAGTTGAGCTAACTCAATAGGAACTCAAACGTCTCGATTCAATGCTTGAGTGTTATTTCATGCGTAAATTTATGTTTTTGATGATCTTTTCCATTTTTGATGACATAACGAGAAGTTAGTATTGTAGTAAGCAAATATTTCTTTGTACGTTTGTGTATGTTTAGACCAATGTTGACACTTCTACTGAGATGTTTTATTCTAAGTTATTTTACCGAGCAAATATTCCCTTTTTGTTATCACCAAAGCTCTCTCTATCTTGTTGTGCATAAGTTAATATGTTCTTTCAGACATCTGTCTAAAATCAGTTTTATGAGCTGCCTTTTACAGTAGCACTACCTTCAGAGTCATTGGGCAGCTAGGCAAGAAGTCATCTGCTTAAGCTTTTGGCCACAGCCCTTCTTATGTTTTTTATATAATTCTATATGGCGTTATATATGACAGGTGCAAATATCAAAATGTAGGATTGTTGAAATGCAGTGTGTAGATTTTTATGGTCTCTTAACCATTACTTTTTTATTTCTGATTTGCAGATATTTACATTGATGCACTGGAACATGATTTACAGTCTGTATGTTTGGTATTCTACTACAACACATAGTGTTTGTCTTTTATGCCAAAAATCATTAGGAAATTAAGGAAAGATCATGTTCCATGAAGCTATTTTTGTAAATTTCCTAGACAGTAAATTTATCCAAACTTTTTTGGTCAGTTCATTGGTTGCACTTCATTTCGACAGCTTTAGAGGTTATTTCCTCAGTATTCAGATTGTTTTAAACTCTCAGATTACAGATTTTCAATAGTGGTATCTCTATGCCATCCTAAGAAACCATATACATCAATGGAAAATGTATGTATTCAGTTTTCAGGTGATGCAAAAATGTAAATAAATAAATAAAAAATAATCATTGTCACTGGTTTTGTGGTCTAGGGTTACAATTGTTTCCTTATGTAGCTTATACACTGTATATGTACACTAGTATTTAAAAACAAAAATAAAATCTACACAATAAATTCTGTTTACTTACTACAGTTTGTGGGCTGTAATCATAAAAATGTTTCTAACACTTTTTTACTCATTATGCATGAACTCCCAGGGAGCATAACACACATCTTTATTTCTGCTCGATTCTCTGGTGTTGAAATCATTATGTTGTGAACAGAGTTGCAATTGCTCTCTTGTGGTTCTAATGAGTATTTAACACCAGTGGAGTTTGCTTGACCTAACAATGAGACCATATGCCTGACATGCAATTATGCATCCTATAGGCGACAGAAGCGCTTGTCGCATCGTGGCAATTATAAAGAGGAAGAAATACACAGATGACAGTAGAAATAAATGCAGCAAATAGTAAATCAGTTGTGTAATTTATTCATGCTGCGGTGCATTGCTGGAAACATATTTATGACTGCGGTATGCAGACATCATCGTGCTGTTATTATTCATGTGAAAAAATATCTCAGGTTTGGCATGATTATGAAGAAACTTACTTTATGGCTGGAGATTTAAAGGGATAGTTCACCTCCAAAAACACACACGCACACACACTTGTGCATATGTATATTGTTTTGCAATCATACAGGTTGATAAAGTTAAAATTAAACTAAAAACTAAAACAGAGAAGTGAGTGCATGGTAACAGATTATTTTGTTAACTGCTTAAATATGTAAAGCACTCCTATTGGAAAAAGTTCTTGTCTTATTATGAAAATATGTAAATAAAGGCACAGTATTGTTTAACCTGTCTTCAAAGATCTGCATGAATAAGGTTGTAGTTATTTATTACTTATTGCATAGTTATATTTAATTGTTTAATTAATATGCATTTTATATTATATTATATTATATTATATTATATTATATTATATTATATTATATTATATTATATTATATTATATTATATTAAAAAATAGCATTGTACAGTGCCAATTATTTTGTGATTTTACAGAAGCAGCACAATTTTCATATTCATTTCACCTCAAACACACAAGCCCTGTTACAAAAGAACAATGGAGTTTTATGCTCTAAGAAAACTACAAACATTTCCCCCTGCAATAATTCAAAGTCTTGAAATAACCTTCTTCATTAGATGCCAACAAGTTTGGTACAAACGCATCTTTTTTTAAACAAGGACAGATGGGGAGTCATTAATGTGAGCCCACGTCCATTAGGCATCATATGCCGCTGTGCACAGTTCACGTGTGTGTGGTGAAACCGTCTGCCCCTCCACACTTGCCCTCTCTGACACCTTGTCAGGTTACAATGCGCTTAAAATGAATTTGTGGGGCAGAATGAAGAAACCAGGCTCCTGTTTGTGAAGAACTATCCTCCAGAGATGTAGGCAGAGGTGAAGAGGTTAATGAGATTTATTTGTACAACAGTTTTTTTTAGCCGAATCTCTCCATGGAAACTGCTTCGGTGTCACGCACCCATGGAGATAAAGACGTGTTTACATGTTGTAAATTATGAGACAAGACACACCTCACCTAACTTTAAAAAATGTGCAGAAAAGTGTTTGTGGAACACATTATTAAATTCATCATTTTGTCATTTGTGCAGAGGCTTCACAGACACATAGATCTAACACAATCTGGACTATCTATACCATATATATATATTATAAAAAAACAAGCTGCCGGGATTTAAAGTGTGTTTTTAATAGACATCAGTCATGAAAATGGTTGTGTGTCGTAATTTGACAGTGTGTGGGTCTTCATGGATAAATGGTTCTCATATTTTCATATTTTTGAGAATAAAAGAGATCCATCCACATACTTTTTTGTCTCAAACCTTGTGTGAGCTTGAAGGAGTTTTATTTATAAACATTTTGTAAATTATTGTTTGGCAGCGCTGTGGCTCAGTGGTTAGGACTGTCACCTTACAGCAAGAATGACGCTGGTTCGAGTCCTGGCTGAATCAGTTGGCATTTCTGTGTGAAATTTGCATGTTCTGCCCGTGTTGGCATGGTTTCCTCTGGGTGCTCCGGTTTCCCCCACAGTCCAAAGACTTGTGCTGTAGGTGAAATGGATGACTTAAATTGGCCATAGTGTATGAGTGTGTGCAAATGCAAGAGTGTACAGAATGAGTTTCCCAGTGCTGGGTTGCAGCTGGGCATCTTCTGCATAAAACATATGCCGGAATAGTTGGTGGTTCATTCCACTTTGGCGACCCCTGATAAATAAAGGGGTCAAAGGAAAATGAATAAATGACAAATTATTGTTTGGTTATGTTTAAACATCTAAAAATACACTTGCTTCGAATGTTATCACTCGTTTGAATGGGTGAAAGATATGATAGATATGGGCCAGTAGGGACCTTCTGCGCCTACTGGTAGGCTCAGAAGGCTGTTATCATCCATCCACATGGTTAATCAGATATACTAATAGAAAAGACTCTAGAGCCAGATCTGTTTTTACATTACTGTGGTTGGGGTAGGGGTAGTCGTTAATAAAATTCAATTAAAGGGAAATTAAATAAATAATATAAATAATTCTTATTAACTTCTGGCTGTAGCCGTATGTGATCTGTAGCTGAGTAATTATAACAGCCTTCTGAGCCTACCAGTAGGTGTAGAAGGCCCTTATTGTCCTATATCTATCATTTGATAACCACTGATAATACCCATATTTTGATTCTGATAATGCAACATTTGAATCAGTTATACATATACATTCGAATAAGTGTCATAACAATTAAAGTGTTATATTTATAGAGGACACCCATTAAAATGATTTAAATATAAAACAATTTAGCACAATCAATTACTGTTTTTAATAAGTACAGTTGTGAGTTAGTGCTTAGATAATTGTTTCATTTTAACATTTAATTCAATTCAATTCACCTTTATTTGTATAGCGCTTATACAATGTAGATTGTGTCAAAGCAGCTTAACATAAAAGGTCATAGTAAATAGGAACAGTGTAGTTCAGTTTGTAGTGTTTAAGTTCAGTTCAGTTTAGCTCAGTTCAGTGTGGTTTAATAATCACTACTGAGAGTCCAAACACTGAAGAGCAAATCCAACGATGCGCAGCTTTATAGATCCCGAACCATGCAAGCTAGTGGCGACAGCGGAGAGGGAAAAAAAACTTCACTAATTGTCGAAAGTGAAGAAAAAAAAACTTGAGAGAAACCAGGCTCAGTTGGGCATGATCATTTTAATTTCTCCGCTGGCCAAACGTCTTGTGCAGAGCTGCAGTCTCAGCGGCGGAGGCTGGAAGCTGGCCTCAGCGAAGACTCGTCTGTCTCTGGAGAGTCACAGGAATAAGTCTCATGTTCTCCACTCCTCCATGACCACCAAAGTAGCTGCTCAGGATACGGCCTGGTCCAGGATATGGAAACCTTGGGATCATCTCGTCGTTGGTCTTGGATCGAATCAGTGACTCTGCATAGTCTGAGGGCCTCGGGAAGAGTATCCCCAGGTGGAAATGGAGAATAAAGAGAATAATTAGCGTAGCTGCTGTTCACAGTGTATACAAACAAGATGCAGAACCTGTGTGGAAGCCCGCTAAGTGCTGCACTGAGTGTATGCTTTACTGAAACAGATAGGTCTTTAGTCTAGTTTTGAATTGGGAGAGTGTGTCTGAGCCTCGGACGTTATCAGGAAGGCTATTCCAGAGTTTAGGAGCTATAAATGAGAAGGCTCAACCTCCTTTACTCGACTTTGCTATTCTAGGTACTACCAGAAGCCCTAAGTTTTGAATATATCTGTTGTGCTGAATTATGATAAACATTATTTCATGCATTATTTCATGCATATTTTGATTATTTTTTACAAAGTGTGTTTCAAAACATTAAAGAAGATTTTTGCAAAGATGTTTGCATTCAATATGCTTTAAATTCTTTTTTTTTCTCAAAAAGTGGACCTTTTTGCACTTATTTGCCTCATTTTCTATTTAATTATGAGATTTAAACACTGCATTTTAGTGGCATTTTAAACACTATTTTAGCTGGATTAGCTTGTAGCTTATCCAAAATTCATGGATAACAACAATAGCCAAAATAGTACATAACAGTTTATAATTTACATTAAGGATATGTGTAAGATATCAGAGTGGTTTAAGTTGTGGATGTATATTTTGTTCTGGGGATAGTTTACCAAAACTTATGGAGTTGATTAAAACAGAAATTAAAAATTGAAATTGTGGTTTGACATAAACAAATTGTTGTTAAATATAAGTAAAACAAAGGTTATGTTATTTGTGAAATTAAAAAGGAGCATTAATATAGATTTAAAAATTGATAATGAAGTTATAGAAAGAGTATATGCAATTAGGTTTCTTGGTGTTGTATTGGACCATAAATTTAGTTGGAAACCGCAAATAAATAATGTGATGTCAAAATTAGCAAAAACTGCAGCAATAGTGTATAAAGCAAGATTTATCCTGGACAATAAATCAAAGTATTTATTATATAACGCACTTATGTTGCTATATATAAGTTATTGTGTTGACATTTGGGGAAATAACATAAATTAAAAAAGTAATTAGACTGATAGAAAATGTGAGGTATTTGGAGCATACAAATCCTTTATTTTTTAAATTGAAGATACTTAAGTTCAATGATTTGTTTAAATTTAAAACAGCACAATTTATGTGCAAAGCTAGGAATACGATACTTACGAAAGAAAGACAAGGGGGATATAACCTGAGGTTGAAAACAAGTACAACTATAAAATTTGTGTGCCCTTATGTTGTTTAAAATTATGAAACAGTCTGAAACAGATTCGCAAACATTGTCAGGATATTAATCAATTTAAAAAGTTGTATAAAAATATATTATAAAAGGAATATAATGATGAATAGAGGTGATTAAAAAAATGAGAAAGGTATGAAATTTCAATTAATGGCCGTTTGCAATACTGTGTATTTTTTGGGTTTATCTTATAAAATGTAAATGTACAAATGGAATCAAACATATAATATGTCAAAGATGCCAAAAGGATAAAATATTTCTTATGTAAAAAGAAGAGATAAGTAAAGAAGAAATAAGTTTAAGTAATAGATAAATGATGGGTGTGGTAATGGGGTGGGAAAATAATTTTTTGTTAAAGAATTTTGATGCATAATATTTCTGTTCGAAACAAATAAATCAAATCAAATTCCTTTTAATATGGTCCGCTTTTGGTGCTGCACACCATTTTATTGGTCATTTTAATAGACTAAGAATAAGGTCCAAGATTTAGAATAAAAGTTACTTGTAAAATGTTTTCTCAATTTAAAAACATTAGCGAAAGATGAATTCTCTTACATCAGATTATCAAATTAAAGTATTTGTTAGCAATAGCCAAAACTGATTTGCTAAAATCACACTGAAGCGACAGCCAACAGAGGATTCCACTTGATCTTAAAGCCTTTTATGGGTTGTTTTCAATATGGGTTATTTTCATGATGGCATAGCAGTCAAAATAGGACAAATGAGCTTATGTATGGGAAAAATTCCCATGGCACTTCACGTAAAGAGTAGGGGTGAAACCACGGTGTCCTGGCCAAATTCCCTCTATCGGCCCTTACTCATCGTGGCCTCCCGATTATCCCCATCCTCTGAATTGGCTCTGACACTGTTTCTCCACTCCACCTATAGCCGGTGTGTGGTGAGCGCATTGGCGCTGTTGTCCTGTGGCTGCCTTCGCATCATCATGGATTCTGCACACTGGTGGTGGTGTGGAGAGACCCCCCCCTCATGATTGTAAAGCACTTTGGGTGTATGGCCATACACAATAAATGTGCTTTATAAATACATTACATTGCATTAAACATTACCTCCCCCCTTCGCTCTGGCTACAGGCCTGGACATTGATATTAACTATTTACTTTAACTTTTAATTGAGTCTTTGTTCAATAGCTTGAAAAGTATAAATTTCCTTAAAAAATTCCAATTCCTTAAAAAAAAACTCTCATAATGATGTTTGACCTACAGTTTTTAGACAAAACTACCCTGCTGAACTTCTCATCCCCCGAACATTCAATTGATTTCTGGAAACGCATTAGAATATAGCAATTACAGCTCGCAAATCACTTCCATTAGTAACATCACCCTCCTCCCAGCGAACCATATACACACAGCGTCCTTTCTCTTCGCTTGTCTGCTGATAATCTCAATCTCAATTACCCCGAGGTATTTTTCTTGTACCTGGAGAAAAAGATCTGCTGTCTTGTACTGTATGTTAAAGCTCATCCATCAAGCAGGGTCAGGAGAGAGTGAACTCAGCCCATTATAGCGGAGCAGTGGATGGCAGGCCAGCGGACCAGATCTCAACACTACTGTCCTGTCTGCAAGATGAGCTGGTGGCCTGCTGAAGGAAGCAGGGCGGAAATGTGAAGTGCCCTGACATTTCCACAGACACGTCTGAAATCACAAGCCGTCACTCCCAAAGGCCACTCGGCTCAACAAGACTGTGAGTGTAATATCTGTGTATTCACCTGGTAATGGCACTTCTTTTTTTTTATACGTCAAAGGATGTTTTCTTCTGGGTCCAAACAGTTAGACAGATGCCATAAGCAAACAACAAACAGGAAGCATGCTGAAAATCCTGATTGAAATCAATGTAATTGGCGTAATATTTACAAAGTTATTAAAATAAATCATTCATTCATTCATTATTCATTCATTTTCTTTTAATCCGGGGTCGCCAAAGCGGAATGAACCACCAACTTATCCTGCACGTTTTTACACAGCGGATGCCCTTTCAACTGCAACCCATCACTGGGAAACATCCATACACCCTCATTCACACACATACACTACGGACAATTTAGCTTACTCAATTCACCTATACCACATGTCTTTGGACTTGTGGAGGAAACCGGAGCACCCGGAGGAAACCCACGCAAACACGGGGAGAACATGCAAACTCCACACAAAAACGCCAACTGACCCAGCCGAGGCTCGAACCACTCACCCACTTGCAGCCTGAGCAGATCACTCTGCGTACTGACGGCAAATGATTTAGCAACAGGAGTGTGAGGTATTTCCATTGTACAGTCCGAGACCTTCTTGGTTCGAGGCGAATGTGCTACCCACTGCACCACCACGTCGCCTATTAAAATAATTAATAATGTAAATAAATGAAAATACTTTTCCACTGATAAAGAGATTACTTTTAAATACCTAAAATATACTTTCATCTGCATGTTTCTGGTTCCAAACACTATATCAAACACCACAACAATTTGTACAACAGATTATAAAAAACACTAACAGATGAAGAAAAAAAAAATCTTCAGTTTGACAACACATGCAAATACAGAAATGATCTACAATTAAAAAATAGTACAGATCATAAAAACCGTTGACTTTAAGCAGGAGCAGTGTTGCCAACTTTTCAGACCACCTTAGTGAAATATTTTCAAAAAAGCGACTAGCGACAAATCTAGCGATTTTTTTTTTTTTTGTTACTGGAGATTTTTTTAGACTCTCATGTTTCCCTGCTGTACCGTCCCTACTCTTCTCATCGAGCTGCGGGTGATGCTGTCGGCTGCTCCCCTGCCTCAGAGCACTGACAGGCAGCCCAGTCGTCATACAGCAGTCTCATCCACCTGCAGCCTGAGCAGATCACTCTGTGTACTGACGGCAAATGATTTAGCACCGGGAGTGTGAGGTATTTCCATTGTACAGTCCAAGTGATCTGCTTCTCTTTTATTTTAACAATTTATTTTGACTGTTTATTCTTTTCTTGTTCACAATCACAGATATTTTAGTGACAGTTTCGGAACTTGTCTGAGTTTATTACATCTGAGAGATTACTGCAAATTCACTACACATCTATATTGATTCAAACAGCAATAAATTCAGTTAATGCTTGCATACATAAAGCGTAGTTCAAATAAAAACTACCCCTTTATTAACCATAGGCTGTTAAACAAACTGAAATGGTAGGATGTGATGACGTCAGTAATATGCAAATTGACGTATGATATAATCTAGTGACATTTAGCGACTTTTTGACCAGAGCTTAGCACCTTTTCATTGAAAATAGTTGGAAACATTGAAAAGGAGGCAGTCGGTTTTGTTATTTTGGTCTCCTGACAAATTTCCATTGGGTTCAGCAATATTTGCTGTTTGTTTCTGTATTTGCATGTGTTGTGAGAATATGTGAGTGTGTGTGTTGTCAAACTGATGAAGATATTTTCTCAAATTGTTAGTATTTTTCAATTTGCATGTGTTTTTTCAACCCAGGCTTTTTTTTCAACGTACTGCTATATACATATCTGAAGTTCACCAAATATGTCCCAGGAGCTACGTTTTTTTTTTTTTTTTGCAGTTTTTGTTATCGTGAATCTACCAGAGGCCGCTGTGTACGTTTTTTGAGATCTCAAATTTCTCGCAAGTGCAATTTGTGCCTGTTGTTCTCACGTAAATCCACCAGAGGCCATTGTTGACTGACTAAACAACTGACTGAATGACTGACTGACTGACTGACTGACCGATCGACTGACCCACCCTCCTCCTTTCCTAAACCTAAATCCAGAAAAAGAAAAGCCGTCACCACGTTTTTAGTCTACTTATAATCTATTGAGAATTAGTTGGCATGTAGATGCAATATAACTTAAATTCAATAAAATGCGTTAAAGGGACCATCTAAATAAAGTGGTACCGAGGTTTTTATTCATCTTAATCCAAAGGCATACAGTACACACTAATCAAATAAGGCATATATAATGTTTCTATTTAGTACAACACACCTTAATCACACTATTTCCATTGCAAAGGTATTTTTTTTGCTATATTTTTGAAAGAATATACACAAGCGGCAGTGGTCAGCATTTTGACTGCAAACAAAATAGTAAGAATTTGTATAAGTTGTCTTCTGATTGCACATACAGCATTACACATAGGCTAATCAACTTGAAGCATTCCTAAAAAAATTCAAATTAAACACCCATAACGAAATGAATGGATAACAAAGTCAAACTGTATGTTGATACATTAAATTCTGGAGGGAATTCTGGAAGTTATTATATGCGTCATAAACAATATATGTAATGTAAATATATCCATGTAAATGTACCTAGTAATTCATCTTTTTTTTTCTTTTTTTTTTTTTGAAATTATTATAATATTGTTGTCTGGGATGCAGCAAGTCCGGAGACTGTAGTAAACACCACTTTTGTGTGCCAAAAACTGACTTTGTTCATCAATGTTTTCCATGTCAGAGTAGGATATGCATTTACTAGCTATTTGATGCTTGCGTGTTGTGCTGCTGACTTTAATGACAGAAGTTGTACTGTCCATAGTAAACATGCACTGATCCAATACAGTAGGCAAACAGAATCATATTTGCAGTTTTTTGGCCATACAAAAGTGATCTTGGAGCTTTGTGTGATTACAGCTGAACCACTAAAGTCACAGAATGTTTTGACAATGTTTTTGGCTCCGAAGTTTGAACATCTTGGGCATGTTACTGTCTATGGAAGATGAGAGAGCTCTCAGATTTCCTTCAAAATATTTTAATTTGTGTTTCAAATTAAAACAAAGGTCTAAGGGAATTGGAACAACAATTGAATTGAATCAAATTGAATTGAACTGAATTGAACATGAGGGTTAGTAATTGAGAGGCTATTGAGAGATTTCCTATTTCAAATTGGGAACTGTTGAGCATAAAAGCTTGAACCTTAAAACAGTATTTCATACATTTCAACTTAACAAGGAGATCAGAGACTGTCCATGTCAGAGGAAGTTGACCATAGACATCTGTGTGTTTTTGTCTTTCAGAATCAGCATGGTGCTGGAAAGAGAACTCTGTTGTTGGGGTATTTTCTTGGGGGTCAAAGAACAATAAAGCAGCATAATGCTACAACAGGCCCAAAGATGACAAAGAGTGAGAGAACAAAGACACTGGAGCATCTAATTGGAATAAAGAATTGATTAATTTACCCAGCGTTGAGAGGATCTATTCAATACAGGCCGCAGAAGAATGACGGCACAGGATCTAACTTAATCTTAAAAGGGAACTATTAAGCCTTTATTGAGCATTCTAATGAGATCTTTAATTAACATCTATAAGTAATTTCCAGAGTTGGTATAATTTGATTCACAAGTAAAAAGTAATCACAAATTGCTTAGTCTGGAACAAAGTGCTTGTCAAGTTTACGAATGGTTAAGCATGTTAAAAGTTAACTAAAAGCTTTTTTAAAATTGATAACTATATATATATATATATATATATATATATATATATATATATATATATTTAATTGAAATTAAGTTATTTAAATATTAGAAGAAAATGTGAATGTGCTGTAAAAAAACTATAATGTTTTCTTGGCAGTTTACTGAAATAATTCAAATTGGAAATAAATATCTGTAAATGATGTCAAGTAAAGTCATCTTTATTTCTATAGTGCTTTTTACATTGTAGATTTTGTCAAAGCAGCTTAAGACAGATAAGAGAGAATACGGGAATAAAAACCATAACCATATTTCAGATTGTAGAACATTCCAGCATTTCAGCCAGGCAGGAGAGTTGTGGTATAATGCTGGTATATTCATTCATTCATTGTCTTTTTCGGCTTAGTCCCTTTATTAATCTGGGTCGCCACAGCGGAATGAACCACCAACTTATCCAGCATATGTCTTGCGCAGTGGATGCCCTTCCAGCTGCAAACTATCACTGGGAAACATCCATACACACTCATACACTATGGACAATTTAGCTTACCCAATTCACCTATAGCACATGTCTTTGGACTTGTGGGGGAAACCGGAGCACCCGGAGGAACCCCACGCCAACACAGGGAGAACATGCAAGGTCCACACAGAAACGCCAACTGACCCAGCTGAGGCTCGAACATTGCTGTGAGGCAAAAGTGCTAACCACTGGGCCACCGCAGAATGCTGGTATAGCTCTAAGTAAATTAACTGATTCAGTTCAATTTAGTGCAAATGTCACTGTTGAAGGACAATCCACTGAAGGGCAGCTCTACCAGTCTCAACCAAGCAAACCAGAGGCAACAGTGTCAAGAAAACAATAGATGGAAATGGAAAACAAACTTTGGGAGAAATCAGGCTCAACTGAGGCAACTCATCTAGCCAAATGTAAAGGGCAGAGCTGCAGTCTATAGGGGACAGAAACGTACATTTTCACTTACTATATAAAAAATGTGACAGGGCCTGACTTAAGCTTGTCGTCCTCAAAATAATCATACAAAAACAAGCATGAAATCATACAAATCAACGATAGAACAAATCCTTGATCACTGTCAGCTTCTTCTCCATCAAATGATGTCACTTTCGAGTGATAGCCTTAAATGTGTATTGCAAGCATTTTATGTTAAATTTAATGCAAATGTGACAGGACTAACAGAAAAACAGGAAAAATTGTACATTTATTTGTATTGTATACTTGTAGTACTTATTTGTAGAATTTATTTATAATTTAATATTTTTAATCAATTGATGTGAATGATAACAACTTAAACTTGCTATTTCTGAAGTATTTTTCTAAACAGTTTTTAGCATAACAAAACTATTAAAGCTGTAGGTTCAACTGGGCTGACGACAAGGACAATGACAGGGTTTGTACATTTGTAAAGTGTTTTTAATAAAGAAAAATAAATCTGAGAACCATATGAATGACATATTCCTTTACAGAACAACTCACCCGTCAGTCCATTTTTGGAATGAAGTATTTCTTATTTACTGTATTTATGTTATAATTTAGGAACAGAAAATGTACATTTCTGGTCCTATATAATTTCTTACTGACCACTTTCTTATGGTACAAAATGAACTGTGCCTTTCATAGAAAAATCTCATGCTGTAAAGAATACCTCTGTGGCATTGGCTGCTATGGGCTTAAAAGGAGAGAAACTTAGTGTGACCCCCAACTTCCCCTGAAGTTAACCCTGTTGAGAAACTTTTGAGTATGCTCAAGTAATAGGTCTAGGAGGTTGGGAGACTATAGCATCAAAACAGCAGCTCTGGGAGGCTATTCTGACAATCTGCAGAGAAAGTCAAGCAGAAACCTAAAACCTAAAACTCACAAGTTCAATGAATGCAATAATTGTGAAGGTGATGTTAAAGAAGAGGTCCAATGTTAACGTGTATAATTTGTCCTGTTAGCATGCTTTTGATCAAAAGGGCATTATTTACAACCTGTATAATGTTCAAACTTTGTTGAGCTTAATAATTTGGAACAATGCATTTTGATTTCTTTTAAATAAAAACTGTTATCACAATGGGAGGTTTGTTCAATAAATGGTTAATGACGGTTGAAAAGTATAATGACTGTCATTTACATCAACTAATTGGTCAATTTAGAGAAATATATCATTTGCATAATACTTTGTAACAGTGCATATGTATATACGCCCTCAGTTCAATTAGTAATTGGTTCTGCGTTGTCTCTTGAGTTTGGGGCAGTTATGTTTTTTGTGTGTTTGGATTCCTTGTTTTGTTTGCTCAGTAAACCACATTGCACTCCTCTTCTTGTCTGACCAACTGTAACAGTATTTCCTCCCTTACAGGCTTATTTTATTCCTGTCAACAATTAAATACTGCACTAAACTAACTAAGATTTTTGCCTTATTGAACTTCAGTGTTTTTGTGTGTTCTTTTTGCCTTATTACACATATAAAGTACACATTAATGACCAAATTTCATTTATTCAATTATTTGTTTTATAAAAAGTCAGAATGCTTTCATAAAAGCTGATGCATAAATAACAAGACTCTTATTGACCAAATGAAATCGAAAGCACTGAAAGCATGGGTGAATGGAGAAAGCGGGGAAATAATAAAAGTTACATTATAGAAGGAAGCTGGATTCAAGGTCACAGTCACGGATATTAACTATTAATTGAGGGTAAAAAGCATTCTCTATTAATATGAAATGAATATTGACAAAAGGGACTGAAACACAAACGACTCTGTTGCTGTTTATGGTTTTGTTTGTGTCGTTATTACCTTTCCCAGTCCTCGGGGTCCATACAGGCCTTCTGAGAATGTTGTAAAAGGCTTTAATCAACAGAGGCAAACAGATTGTAGTGATTACGGCGGGGTCAACAAGTTCACAGTATTGAACAGATCACCTGAGTTCAAGCTAAATGAGATGCACAGCACCATTTGAATAATTAAGGAAATGCCATATCAGGTAACCATAGAGGATCGAGCCCTGCAGCACACCTTACGGTAACCACAGAGTCATGTAAATTCACACTGTGACCTCTTAACAATAGCATTAGCTCTGCCGAGTTTCTGCAAGGTTCACAGAAATTGTGGACACCCACTAGGATTGGCAGTTTTCCACAGACGGCCGAACTGGAGGAGGAGGGTTAGGTAAAGGTTATATGAAACACTATAGCCAGAAGGTCCACTTCTCTCATCAATAATCTGATTCAGTGACAAAGGACTGCAAGCTCCCAATTCACTTGGTGACCAAAGGCCCCAGAGGCAACAGTCACATGTGCCGGCTATTGGAAATCAATACAGGGTATATAATGATGCTCAGGCCAAGCTGTTACATTTGGTGCAGAAATGTGTAGTAAACATCTTCTCATCTGTGGTCAGTTGAAGCTGGCTGGCCCCCTCCGTCCAGCTGATGATTACATTTTCCCCGTGGGCTCTCAGAAGAGTGAAGTGTGATGATCTTACGGCAATCTGCAACACCGTTTAAAGGGTCACTGAGCTGCTATACTGTTGAGCAAAACAGAAATGTTCGCTCAAGCTCATGTGATGTCCACACTTCACTTTTTTTTTTTTCAATTTCAAGTTATTGACATTGCAGTGTCGACAAAAAGTTATATTCATTGCTAAAATGAAGTGCACAATGTTAAAAAAAAATCATTTTACTTCATTTACGGCTGCATGGGTAATCACAGTCTTCACCATCAATAATTCAGAGTATGTGACAGGACAACTTTTTTTTTCAAACCGATATAATCCACCACTCATCCACCACTATTGTGCACCATCCACCTGGATGACGTGAGATTAGGGAAAAAAATAAAACAGGAAAATGTACTGTTAATTTTCTGTCAGAACTTTATGTATTTTATGAACAATTCTATTAACCTTAAAATAAAATACAATGCAGTGCAGAATTCAAAATATCAGAACTCAAAGTACATGTAAAAAATGAAAACAGATTTTTTTTTTTATTGTCATTATGTAAAGTACATATACAGAGCCAACAAAATTAGGTATTTATGAGTTTTTGTACAGTAAATTAAGTCCTAAGTAATGTTGTTTCAATTCACCATTTAATAAACTATTAAGCTAAAAATGGTCATATCACCCAGATTAATGCATGGATATTGCTAATGATGGGCATCACGGTAGCACAGTGGTTAGCACGCTCGTCCCACAGCATTGGGGTTCCCATTGTTGGGTTGCAGCTGGAAGGGCATCTGCTGTGTAAAAGATATGCTGGATAAGTTGGCAGGTTATTCAAATGTGATGATTTTCATTTGGGTTTGAGGTGATTATTACAAGTATTGTCTAAATCAAATAATATTTTAAAAATTTTGTAATTATGTGTTTAATAATCAGACTATGTCCTATAATAAATAAGATGTGTGGAGAGGGTTAGGTCCAGGAGGATTGAAAACCACTGTTATACATGAAGCCTAAATGACAAAAAGTCTGGACTTAGTGAACTCTACACTAAGAAAACCGTACTCTACTGGCCACTTAACTTTTCTCTAGAAACAACAAAACAGGTTTTAAGTCAACTATGGGCTAGAGGTAGAGCATATGTCAATAGTTTTTTAGGTAGCTTTAATGTAGGTTTCTTGAAGCATCTTGGACGGTATAGTTTATCTGGATTTACGTAGGCTCATTATCAAGGTTCTGTTTTATCATGTCTTTCCCAATGGGCTGCATCTTATTTTGTGAAAATGCTAGTGGCCTAAGATATTTGTACAGATTTGTTTGCTGTAATGCATTAAACTAAATGTCCATTTTGAATATTTCAATTTGTTTTACTTTGTATATTCGGTGGGCATTGTGCATGTTAAACATTTGTATAAAGTTAAAATACACCGTGTAAACAAGCCAGAGCTAAAGTGCTAATTTACAGTCATTATCTACATTTGGAATATTTCATTATATATTCCTGAGGTCCATAAATTGCTATTTCAGTATTATTACAATAATGTTTGATAATGGCGTTCCTAATTTTGTTCTTATTGCTGTTTTGTGGATTATGAACTTGTAGCTTCTTCACTGGCCTGTTATCCAGATCGCCAGAGCGTCTGCTGCTCGTCAGTTCGGCAAGTCTCGGCTGTATTCGGCTGATTCCGCGAGTAACAAACTCTCCTCCATTTTGCATAGTTACGCGCGTGTTGAAGGCTCCCCTGCTCCTGTGATCAGTATCACACCGTGAAGAACGTTTTCCCTGCAATGGACGGGTAAGACTGCGCCTTTTGCAGAATATTTGCTAATGTGACATTTCTAAGCATAGCATAAACTGTTCTTAAACCGAATTCAGTCGCGTTCTGAAAAGGCCGTTCGACAGACCGGTGAAGCAACAGCCAACACAGGCTAATAATAACAAATGCGCGCTAACCTTACCTGCGTATATCAAACTATGGCGTTAAATAGATCAGATATGTTTTCAGAATACTAAATACGAACTCTCTCAATAACGCAATATAGGTCTTTGAAATGCGTCGTGCTATTTGCGCAACAAATACATGTAACGTTAATGTAGTTTAGCTGTGCGGCTAACGGTAACTTACTGCTGTTGTGCGGGCGCGTCTCCATTCTCTTTGTCTGAAATATAACGGACACTCCATGTCCGCGAGCTGAATATAAATGCATTTGTCGTATTTATTTATCGATCGAGTTTTATTGGGCTTCTTATTACAAACCTGCTTTCAGGACTGTTCGCAGTTAAGAGGCCGTTAAGTAGTTAATATGGTATGTTGTGCTATTATCTTGTAATAACGTGAATTATAATTTCACATGTATTATGCGTTCCGTTGTGGCATCGATGTGTATGTGATTGATTGAAAGGGTATTAGATCAAACACATATAAGTTACATGCATTTTTTTTCTGTTTTTCTCTCTACAGCATTGCAAGTGATGTTGCAGTTGGTGTGAAGGTAAGTGGTGTGTCTTCGCACGACTGTGAGATATTTTTATGAAAATACGTGCAAGAAATATGGAAGCATGAATTCCCAGATCACCATATTACCTTAATGGATTCTGTGATGTAATTAATGGAAATATAAACAATAATATGACTTAATGCATTTAAAAAGTATTTTAACATTTTGCTGAATTTTCATTTTTGTCTTTCTAGAGAAGCTCAGATGACTTGCTGTCTGGCAGTCTGTACAGTAGTCCAAACTCTTCGGTCACTGGTAAGAGAAATAAATGTGGGCATCAGTAAAGAATCTGAATGCATGAAATGCACAAAAACGAATCCGAATTCATGAAATGCACTAAAACGAGACTCTCTACTCACACATAGTGTCAAAGATGGGAGATTTTTGTCAGTTACAAAAGTCTACGCACACACCCATTAATTGTACTGAACATTTTAAAGTGCCTTTCATTATGCTATTATGTTTTTCCAAATAACATCTTTCATTCAGCATGCAATGTGACTTGTTGTGAATGTGAAATGTTTGCAAAGCTTTAAAAATCAAAGAGTGCACAAAAAATACATTTATTCAGAAATTGTTCTGAACTGCCAAACAGAGATGTCAATATTTCCAATTTTGCATAATGCCACCCATAAGTTCCATAGGTTGCCTGTGAACCATATCTATTTAGGCCTGTACTTAAACACACTTAGTGTTTTATAATGTAAACCTTATATTGGCAAGAAGCATTGGTCTAAAGCACAAAACTAAATGTTGCACAAGTATATTTTTGGCAATAATCAAAAATGGCGTATTGGACAATTAAATTTTTTTTAGTTTTTGCCAAAAATCAGTAGATTAAAAGTCATATTCCATGAAGATATTTTATACATTTTGTACATTAAATAAATCAAAACCCAATTTTCATTTACACACCTTTGAAGACGATTATTAAAATATTTAGTTTTTTTAACCCTCCAATTGTAGATGTTCAAATAACTTTACCTCTGCTAACATTTTCTCCAAGTTTTTGCAAGCAGCAGGAAGTACACTGCATAGAAATGTTCTGTAGGCTGGTTATTTAAGTGGACTTTGCTTTTCCAGTGAGCGTGTGTGGTCCATGCATCAGCAAATAGAATAGAGCAGAATATTAAGCTATTTTGAACATGGCACACACTTTGCTTTTGCACTTTGGTTGCCACAGCAAAAATGTGGCCTACCCATAGCGGAACAGCATAACCATCTTTTCGATTTACCTTTTGGCCGAAAAACTGAAAAAGCCATTTTCGGTGGCAAAAAATTTGCTACATTCCTAATTAACATGATGATTATTACATGACGATAATATTTTAAATGTGAGGCGAAACATGCATGCAGATAATTAAGCAATGTACCAAATTGTTCATTTAAATGTAACTACATAGTAATTATAGGCCACTTAATGTTAAGTTGGAATGAAGCATTTGTAGTCAAAACCAAACATTTAATCATTTAACATCGCAAAACTCCCATTATAATTACTGAATCATACTTGAATTGTTGTATCTACACTTTTGCAGCAGTGACAAAATGCATCTGATTGTCCATTGTGTTCATAAGCTCTCTCATTTTTCTCTAAACATACAACTGACAAATGTCTTCCTCAAGTCATGATTGCGATGGAGGTTTGAGTTGAACTAGCTCTTCATTTAATCTTTTTACTTGAATTGCTATTTTACAATTGTACATGCTGTCCTACAGTGTGTTATGTGGGATGAGAAGCTCCACTGTTAAATTTAGATATGGGTTAGACTTTTTGTTTGAGACATGCACTTTAAACCAAATATGGCCAAAGTTAACATGTTTTTTTCTGTTTTATTGCTGAGCTAAAAAGCCAACTGAGCAATTAAATTAAATTTGTACAGGAATCAGACTTTTAAAATGTATATAATATCACTTGACAGATGGAGGACAATGCACAAGACCTCAGTGAGCAAGGGCAAAAACAGCTTGACTAGTGTATTCAGCATTGAACTCCATTGTGTTATAAACGCAAACGTTTATGTTTTGACTGTAATAAGTTCATTATAAGATATTAAAAATGACACTACATTAGTTAATATAATTTAAAGCAACATTTTCTAGTCATTTTTAAATATTAGGCAAATTTATCGTAATGTGGTTTGAATATTTATCTTGGGTCCACAGCCCTCAATCAAGTTTGGCTTTTGGCCCTTTATAAGAAAATGATTGCGCACCCTTGCTTTAAACAGTAAACCAATCACAGACGAATAAAGCATCAAAAGCAGCATAGGAATCTCACTAAGGAGCAGTATAAAAGGAACAAATATTCAAACAAATTATTTGACACTGAGAAATTATTTGACATGAAAGGTATATAATGAAAAATAAGTGTGTTTTTGAACTTAAATAAAAAAATATGAACCTTTAAGATAGTATTATAGGGACATTTAAGAAGAACAATGAAGTAAGAAGCTCTGGTTTAGTTCTGTTTTTTAGAACTGCTAAAAACACCCAAGCTTAGTGCGTTTATAAAAGAAGTGTACAGTACAAATTCCATAGCAAGGTTTTGTAAAATATGTACTCAGCAATAGAATGATTTATTGACTATGTATTCCACCAAGCAAATGGTTTTCAACACACAGTGCCAGCAACACTAATGCAGTGGCAGGGTAATGCTGATGCAATGCGGTCACAGGTGTTTTTATATTTATTTAAATGTTTTATTAAATGTAACTTTTATTAAATCATAATCAAGGACTGAAAAATTCTGTTGTCTAATCTAATAATTTTTAAAAAATGTGAACAATCTGTCTTGATCTGCTGATAATTGAAAATGTTACTATTTTGTATGTTTCAGTCCTTCAAATGAAGTGGCCATTAACTAAGGTCACTTATATGACAATAAATTAATATAAATAAAACAGTGCAAACTGATTTTGAGAATGCATCCTGCTTGAATTGACCATAATTTATATTCAATATTAATATGTAGTTAAAATATTACTATATATTTTAAGTCATATCACATTGGAGATCTTGATTAAAGGAACACTCCACTTGTTTTGGAAATAGGCTGATTTTAAAACTCCCCTAGAATAATGGAAGCAAAGTTCCTTGATTATTACACCAGAATGAAAGTCAGGTTGTCCACAGGGTTAAAAAGTCTTAAAATGTCTTAAATTTTCAAAACAACATTTAAGGCCTTAAAAAGTCTTAAATTCACTGAACTATTGTGTTGTAGGTCTTAAATAATTTTAAACAGGTCTTAAATTTCCTCTGTCCAAGTAAAACTACGAGATCCATCACCAACAATACATCTCAACAGTTTAAAAAAAGTTTTTTATTGCAAAGAGATACAGCATATTCTCCTAATTAAAACCCATAAGCTAAAAACTGTTATACAATTACTCATGATAATAACAGAGATACATATCCCTTTACATGATCTTCCATTTATATAAAAATTAGGTCACACTTTATTTTGATGGTCCATTTGTTGAATTTACATTGCATCTACATGCCAACTAATTCTCATTAGATTATAAGTAGACTGTTAGGCAGGTTTTAGGGTTAGTGTAAGTTGACATGTACTTGCAAAGTTTCTTATAGTCAGTTAAATGTCTGTTGAAGGAGCAGTATCAACAGATTTTAAGCAGACAGTCTACTAATACTCAAATGGACTATCAAAATAAAGTATTACCACAAATAACTTACAGAAGTAAGGGGGAGTGGACATAATGTTTATAAATAGACTTGAAACTTAAAGTTTTATAACAGAAACACATTCCATTTGGACCAAAAGCCAATAAATGCTGTATATATTTTTGATTAATCATTTAATTTTCTCTGTAATATATTTTTTAATAACTTTAAACTTGTCATCAAACATTTATGTTTAAAAAAAGTATATACAACTAGAGTTTTCTGGTTTTGACACATTAAAATTTGTGGCTAAGAAATAACTACATTTGATTTTTGTGGCAAGCAAAACAAAAAAAATTATTGGCCCAACTGGGGTTTAGCCATGTACAAGTCTTAAGATTCATTTATAATGGTCTTAAAAGGGTATTAAAATGTCTTAAATTGAACTTGATGAAACCTGCAGAAACCCTGGAAAGTATAGTTTCTAGTCATGTTGGCTTAAAAACAGCAACTTTATATTTTACGTAAGTCTTAGAACATGATGTAACTACAGAGGACTCAAGCTTTAAATAGGAAAATTATGGAAACAACTTGGTCACTTTTGAGTGGAATGCTAATTGTGCAATTCAATTTAATGATCTATGCTAGGGTTGGGTGATGTCGACCAATTTAGCATCATATGATGTCTAATGTGAAACATCGTGATGGACGATGGCATCGTCGCCATAGGTGGCAGTGAATGAATTATTTACGAATAATTAATTAATTAATAACGAATGATTTATTTGTAGCCGACCATTTCAACTACCTGACCCATATGCTCTTTGTTTTACCCATAACCAAATCATAAATAAATAAAGATAAGGTACACACAAATTACCACCTGTCAATCACTTTTTCCGCAGGACTCTGGCTTGAATAGGCAGAGTGATCTGTGACGTTATAATGGCGTTGACAAACTTGGTTGGTAAAAAAGGTGCACACCAACAGTATCTGAGGTTTTCACTAAAATTTCTAAGTACAAGTGTGAAAGCGAAAGATTGATGCAGTGTACTGAAGCTGTGACACGTTACCTGGTAGATTCAAAAGAGAGAAGAGTTGCTAGATAGAGACGAGATGAATTAAATATCATGTTTAACAACTATAGTGAGACGTGATCCAGCGGTACATTCTTGATAAACTGTCCGCCGTGCACTGCTCTCTGGGGTTCATGTTCAAAGCACCCGCTGACTCCCTGGAGCTCAGACGTGTGCTTAAGCTGCAGCGCATGCCTGTGTATGGTCACGTGATGTGCATTTTCAGCAGTGTAGTGTGGAAGGAGGGCTTTTCAGAAATGCTAGATGAAACACCAGTGTGGATGTTGATCGTTTTCATTCTAAAATGCCATTTTAAAATTAAGATGTATAAGTGTAAACGGGGCCTAAGTGTGTATTTTTTGCGAGAGGGTTGGTGCTGCGACGGGGGTGGGGCGGAGGATCATGATGCCAGCTAAGCATCATGATGTCTGTCAGCCATCGGTTGACTCAATGGTAAAACTCAATGGTTTTTCTAGGGGAGTTGTAAAAAGTCTATTTTCCAAAAAAAGTAAACTGTTCTTTTTAATACAAGCTAAAACTGTATTGGTAAGAATTTCCCTATATATTGACAAATAATAAAGGTCAAATTGTTATTTTGTTTATTAGATAATGTACAAACCTGATAAAACCATTTAAAAGTCAATTTTTTAAAAATACAACTGTATTCCTGATTTATTCGACAGCTAATGGAAGTGACAGTAAGAAACTGAGGGTGGAGGACAGCATGGACAGCCCACCGTCAAGAGTTATTCATATTCGTAAACTCCCCAACGAGGTTTCTGAGACTGAGGTCATCGCCCTAGGATTGCCCTTTGGAAAGGTCACAAATATACTAATGCTTAAAGGCAAAAATCAGGTATGTGATGGGGTAACATTAAACCCAGCCTTTACTGTTATACAATAATCTGAAATTCAATGTAGGGCTTAAAAACTTTTCACATTGGGTGCACAAAGTTCACACTTCATTCCATTTGAGGAAAAAAGCCTGTTTCTTCATGAACACTTCTCTCAATTAGGCATTTTTAGAGCTGGGAACAGAGGAAGCTGCTGTTACCATGGTGAACTACTACACAGCTGTTACACCTCAAGTGCGTAATGTCCCAGTGTTCATTCAGTACTCCAACCACAAAGAGCTCAAGACAGACAGCGCACTCAACCAGGTACACAAAACACACTTTTAATGCTTGATGGTAAAATGTAGCAGCAGAGGAAGTGTGTAACTGGCATAGCTCCCGTCTTAATCTGTTTCCATGCTTTTCTTCTGAAGCGAGCTCAGGCCGTGCTGCAGGCGGTGTCAGCGGTCCAGGAGGGCGGCTCTCCAAGCTCGGACATGGCCAGCAAGAGTGTGTTAACGCCTGCCCCTAGCCCAGTACTGCGAATAATCATCGACAACATGTTCTACCCAGTCACCCTGGACGTCCTCCAACAGGTCACTGCCCACAGCAGGCATCCATCTGGAATAAACTGCAGTTTTAAAAGAAAACAAGCCAAATGTATTTTTACACTCCCATGCCTCTGAATTAACAGGCTTTTGCACTGATTTCTCTTAGATCTTCTCCAAGTTTGGGACGGTCATGAAGATAATCACGTTTACCAAAAATAATCAGTTTCAGGCTCTTCTGCAGTTCAGTGACCCAGTAAATGCCCAGCAGGCCAAACTGGTGAGTGAACGAAGAGGCGGACTGAAAGCACCGCAAACTCCATAAATGTGTAATGATGTGCCGAAGCACTGTTATGAGATTTTTAATGTGATGGTTATGACCACGGGCGAATTATGATCCAGTCATATGTTGGTTTAGTACCTTTTCTTTCATTTATGTGATGAAATCACTGCAGTTGTCATTACTTGTAGAGGAGCGATTTTATTACTTTTAGCAGGGCCCTACATAATGCGCTGGCTGTAATTATTCTTATCCTCGTTCACCCTTGTCATAGAATAACAAATGCGGTTCGGTGTCTCGCTCTCATCCTCTATCTCTGTCTTTCAATAAAGTCCTTGGACGGCCAGAACATTTACAACTCTTGCTGCACTCTGCGCATTGACTTCTCCAAGCTGGTCAACCTGAATGTAAAATACAACAATGACAAAAGCCGGGATTATACCCGACCCGAGCTGCCAGCGGGAGATGGCCAACCACCAGTGGACCCGTCTGTGGCCGCCGCTCTCAGCAAAGATTCCCCCTCCCTACTTGGTATGTTAGACAACCCTCACATGTGTATGTAATGTAAATGTTGCTCAATCACACCTTTAAAGTCCGCGTGAACCGGAAGTTGAGACATTTTTATTTCAGTATGTTGACGTACTGAAACGGAATATTGAGTAGGGGGTGGGGCTTTATTTTTGCGCATCATTACGAATATTCTGGCTGAAGCTTTTAAATTGATGCCAACGGGGAATAAACGCACCTCCAAAGCGGAAGCAAATGGTCAGATTTTGATTAAAGATTACCAAATCACGCTTTTTTCTTTTTCAGTGGATTAAATTACAAATATTTATTGTTCATTTATACTTATGATTGTTCACAATAGCAATGTGCGCTAGCAAAACACAGATTGTAAATTTAGATTTCACACGGACTTTAAGACCCATCTTCCCTGTCATTCTCTGACATGCATCATCATCTTCTGTCTGCATAGCTTCAGTTTCAGAGCAGGGTAGAGGTGTGAATGCTTTGCCTTTATTGTGTGTTATTCATGAAGAGTTTTCTAGTTTTTAGTGGAAAATGGGTCAATGGTGCCTGAAATGCAATCCCGTCTAATTGATGTGCCATTCAAACTCGTTCCTTTTACGTTTTTTGCCGCTTCCACGGCCCCCAGTCTGTGTTTGATCCCGAAAGACTTTGACTGTACACGTTCTCCTTAGGTACTCCCTCTGGAATGGTAACTTCCTACTCTAGTGGTGGAGGGTTTCCATCTTCTCTAGGTACCTATGCTTCCATTTACTTTATTTTTTTCTTTTGATTTTCTAACGCTGCTTGAATGCGCTGTTCCCTCTGAAGGACAGGGACGTTTCCAGTGCTGTCAGAATTGGCAGGGCTTTCATGTTGAAACCACCCCAACCATTTGTCCTGACTTGACATGCAAGCTTCATAAACAGTGTCGCTATTTGTCAAAGCATAAATCTGAAGCTGCAACAATAAGCCCTTCCATTCTGCATTATGGGCCTGACGTAATGGATTGACACGCACACTAATTAGGGACCTGTATTTCAGACAGACTGGCAATCCAAACTGCCAAACACCAGTTCCCTTTAGCTAAAGCAGAGCTGCCTATTGAGCGGCTAACTACAGCAAGCAGAATGGGCCCAAAAAGTAATTTGGCTTTCGGATATTGCTCCAGAGCCCCAGTCTGTGTGAAATCAGTTCAGATAGCGATCTGCCTAGCAGCAGATATTGACTCTGGGATGTGGGTTTGCCCTAGGTGTGTGGTTTTTGGCTGGATAACTGGATGTGCTTGGTGTGGTGGGTGCAGACAGGTAGAATGCATGGCCACAGGGCAGATCCGGCTGAGATGCTGAGCTGTCGGCTCTTCTGGGCTAAGTGGGCTGACAGGGTTCTTCCTCTCCCTCTCTCTCTCACTGTAGGGGCCATCAGCCCTCTGAGTGCA
The DNA here is from genome assembly GCF_903798145.1 of Danio aesculapii. Lineage (NCBI taxonomy): Eukaryota > Metazoa > Chordata > Actinopteri > Cypriniformes > Danionidae > Danio > Danio aesculapii. Next base: position 18,395,871 of record NC_079436.1, on the reverse strand, counting down.
GCAGCGGCGGCGGCAGCAGCAGCAGGCAGGGTAGCGTTGTCCGGTCATTCAGTACCTGGCGGAGTGCTACTGGTCAGCAATCTCAATGAAGAGGTCAGTGCACTCCCAAAACACACACAAACACATCCCTGCTCTATCTGTTCACAGTTTTCTCATTTTGTCAATCAGGTCACACAGTATGTCTCAGGTTTTATATGTTTAGTCCTCATCTGTTAAAGATCATCTTTTTAGTTCAAGGGACCTCAACATCACCTTCATGATGTTTAGCAGCAGAGCAGCGTTAACATGTTTCAGGTGTTGTGTTGGCATTTAAAAAGAGGAGTTCTTGGTGATATCATAATGTTTAATTAGATTATTATTCAATTTACAATTGATATGATAATTGTTCAATTCTGAGGCTGGGTAAAATATCAATTTTTAGAATTCAAATTATCATCTAACAGAAGCAGTAAACACATCAGTGATTAAGCAAAAGTAGTTTGTTAGACTTATAATACAATGTTGTAACTATTTTATTTATTGTGTTTTGATTGTAACGGGCCAAAATGCTACAATGTGAAAATTAAAAGAATTGCACCCAAAATGTTCTCTGCAAATGTTACTAGTTGACAAACGTTTTGGATTGTCACAACTTTTATGGTCCCCAGGATATTTTGTTTTATGAATATTTATATCAAAAGCATCTGCTTTTTAAAAAATATCAATGCTTGAATATAGCTACTTAATTAATAAAACATAAAGAGAGTTTTTAACAAAAAGTAGTTTTTTCTTTTTCAGATTCAAAATAGTATCCAAAACATAGATTGAGTAGATTGAAATCAACACTCTTAAAACTTCCACATGCACTTAAACAATACTTTTGTTTTTGTAGTTTGTATTTTGGTTGTTAGGACCTCCAACACTATCTCATGGCAATTCGTAACTTTTTGATTTGGTGGCTAATTCGTATGCATTCTTACAATCTCATTCGTATAACTTAGTACGATTTACTCATCCCCCACTGACGGTTGGGTTGGGTAAAATTTGTAAATTTTCGTATGATTGAACTTGGACAAATTTGTACTAATTTGTGACTGAAATGACAAAACATAAAACAGTTACATTTCCTCATGTAATCAGGCTGGATCTCAAGCTTTTGTACTATTTTTCGATAATGCTTAATTGTGCCCTTACTGTTTAACGATTGAACTCGTACGAATTTGTACTAATTAGCCATTAAAATGACCAAAAGTAAAAGAGTTACATTTCCTCATGTGATCAGTCGGGATCTCAAGCTTTTGTACTATTTTTCGATAATGCTTAATTGTGCTCCTACTGTTTAACGTCATTGGAGAGGAGTCAAGGCTGAAAATACATTACACAAATCTGATCATAGTTGTGGAAAGTCAGAGCCAATATGCTTTTTAGCTTTAGACTAATTCCTTCGAGTCAAAGGTTATGATATATATTTGATATTTTAAGACTATTTTAGTAAATATTTATATAGCCGCACGGCTACTTGTTTTTGCTTAAGCTGAGTTTTTAAATCTAAATGAAAAATAGTCACAGACTAGTACACAAATCAGTACCCAGCACTACTAATTGCATCATCAGGGCTTCCTTTATTGAAAAAGCACTTTAATCACATTTCTATGTTAGCTTTGCTCTCTTGCTGAATATTTTGAAGCTGTCTTCAAAGTCATTTCAGTCACTTTTCTGATGTGCACTAGATTCAGAATGATTTATTCAGTCTCAGACAATACAAACTGAGCAGGTGACTTGTCTTGACACGATTACAGATTGACCTTTGTCTCATTTTCATCCTCAATGTATTTCATATATTGTGTTCAATGTTATTTCAGTATATTTGCAGATAGCAGTGAATTGATAGCCAGTAATGATGAATTAAAACCTGTAGCTCTTTATGTTCTCTATTGTGATGTTTACTTTATACTTGCAGAAATATACTGAAAGCATTCTCAGTAAGGTTTTCGTCAAAATGGAGGGTCTCTCTGCAGTCTCTCCTCTGTGCAAATTTTGATCACTGTCTCTCTCTCTCTCCTCTCTCTTTATCTCTCCCCCTCTCCGCTCTCTCTCTCTCGCACCTTTTCATGAGCGCTCTGTCTGGAAGTAATATCTAACTGTCTTTTCTCTCTAAGCTGTATCTCTCTCTTCCTCTCCTGATGCTCCACTGCCTCTCTCTAAGCTATTCAAAGTTGGTATGAAACATGGTAGCCCCACCCGCCTCTGTCATTTCTCTCACACTTTCTCTCTCTCACTATGATTTCTCTGTCTTTTTGAAGTGTCCCAGTAATTTCCCCATCATGGTTTTTGTTTTCCCAAACACTTGTGGGTTTGTGGAGTTTTCAACATGACGTGCTCTCTATTGATGCCATAACTCTGCAAGGTGGTTTTCATGCCTACCCGCTGCATGGCCCTTCCCCCTGTACAGCTATAGGCTGCTTTGTTTTGTTTGGTTTTCCCTTTAACGCTTTTTCTTCTCATACTAAAGCTTTCCACTGGCTCTGCATGCTTTGTCCTCTCAGCGTTTTTGTGCTGCAGTTAGTCTGAGTAAATGTACCCTGCCCACGTTCGGTCTCGGGTGACTACGTTTGGCACTGTTAAACATAGTCGGGGGAAGCAAAAGCAAAAAAAGAAAAGAGAACCCTACCATTTTCTGACCAAACTCCTGCATTTCCTGTGTACTGACCTGTATATTATTTTTGTTCCCCCTTCCAACTTTTGTTTCTTATTTATTTCTGATTTTTTTTCTTTTATCCCACGCTGCTTCCAACCCCTCCTTCTCCCTCTCTCCTCTTCTGTGATTGGTTGGCCTTTTCTCTCCTGCAATCCTGTCTCCCCGCCCTCCACCCATTCATGCTTTGTGCCTGAACCAAAACAAATGTTCCTCCTCGGACCGACTTGCCCCAATTAACTGCCTTGACCCATGCTCCATGACCACCTCACCATTCTACGGGAAACCACCCTCCGTTATGGATGATCTGTTCATCTCCGCTCTACCTCGACTCTTCTCTCTTCCTGTCTTACGCTGCTTGCTCTTCTCTCCTTCTAAAGATGGTTACGCCCCAAAGTCTGTTTACCCTCTTCGGTATGTTATCGTTAGCAATCTACCTCTTTTTGTTGATCTATTGTTAATTTCATTTCAGTTGTTCTTTTGTTTACTTTTTCATTTGCCATATATTTAGGTTAGTTGATAATAATCTGGCACTAATGTAACTTCCAGTTTCATTTGTTTAGTTCTATTATGCCAAAATTTCAGCTGATGAAAAAAATGTCCAGTTTTTTGGTTGATTTTCCTTGGCTTTTGAAGCCTCTGTCTCTATCTTGCTCTATCTGTCTCTCTTCATGTACAGCTTATATTAATGCATGGTTGATTATTTTGCATGTAGGCTTTTGATTTTAACTTTGCCATATCACATGAGCTTGTTTTTTGGAGGGCGTTTCAGAATAAGTTGTGTCTGTTAGAAACACTGTTTTGGACTCTTTGGTGTAGATAATTTGGAAGATTTGTACCATCATCTTCACCTTTCATGTCAGAACCGGAGCTTCTGAAGCACTAACTTGTCCTTCCTGGTTCACTTCTCTCGTCCTCCCTCCTTCCCTCCCTCTTCCATCTGCCTCTCACTTAACTGAAGGTGTCTATGGTGACGTGCAACGCGTGAAAATCCTTTACAATAAGAAGGACAGTGCTCTAATCCAGATGTCTGATGGAAACCAAGCCCAGTTGGGTAAGCAGACAGTGTTATTTTTGTGTTTAAAGGTTTTATTATAGGGGTAGTCCACCCCCAAAAAAAAAGTTATTATTTACTCACCATTATGTCGTTCCAAACTCAACAAATTAAGATATTTTTTTGATGAAATCGGAGAGCTCCCTCATCCTCCATAGAAAGCAAGGGTTCCAGCATGTTCAATGTACCAAAAACTTTTGAAAATAGTCCATGTGCCTTTAGGCTACATTCACACTGCTCGCAAATGTGGCCCAAATCAGATTTCTTTTGCCCACATGTGACTCTGATCTGTTTTTGGCATGACAGTGTGAACAGCTCAAACCGATTGGAATCTGATCTTTTCAATTCTGATTTGTCCCACTTTCTTATGTGGTAATAAATCGGATACAGATCTGATGTTTTGCAATCCGACCACAGTGTGAACAGTTATGTAGCAATTTATGTGACTTATACATTATTTTTGATCGACACAAGTCATTATTCTTTATTGGTTCATGCTGCAAACATTCTATTCCTCAGCGGCATAGCATACTGGGCAAATATTTTATCCCAAAAATTAAAGATTGTTCATTTTGAGTATTGTTTGAATGACGACTGGCGCTTATTAACCATTATCCTGTAATCCCCCTCCCAAAACAAAGATTGTACAGTTAGATTTAAAATACCACAGTAAAATTGCATATATAAAAAAATTTATACATAGGCCTACATGAAATAGCTGTTTAATTTAAATAATTAATACATTAATAAAACAAAATATGAAAGAAAAATTGCGTTACAAGTCAGATTGACGCCTTTTTTCATTTATTTTTTAAAAACTTCAGTTTCATTTTAATGAGTTTTGACTGGATACAGCCTATGTTGTTTATAACAAATGAAAAAGAATAATTTTCGACACAGATGAACCAGGCGTGAGCCCTCTTTTCACAGTTCAATCTGCGGCTGCTCATTAACCCTTGATGAGTTTACCAGACCGGTGGTCAGAGAGACATGCACCGCGCTTGTCATAAATGACACATTATATTTATATATAATATATTTATACACACATATTTTAGGTTTCAAACCCTGAAATACACATTAGAACCAGGAAAACAACTATTTAGTGATCATAAAAAAACACATGGGTTGTCTGTGAAAATGGCAATAATCATATTACACATAATCTGACAACAGGCTTTATTCACTTCATACAGTACACACATTTATGTGCAGTGCGTACTTTTGCGCATATGGGTAAGTTTAGGACCATGATCTGTTCACACTGGAAATCTGATATTGGCCACATTTATAACAACAATGTGAACAGTTTCGCAAAAAAATCAGATCTGAGAAAAAATCTGATTTGAGCAGTAAGCTTCGTAGTGTGAACGTAGCCTTAGCGGTTCAATCAGCATATCAAGCTACAATCATTCTTTTGTGCACTCTCACAAAACAAAAATAACTACTTCATACAACAGTGTCAGTATAGGGTGCATGTGCACAAAACACAGGTACATCCAAGGTAGTCAGAGGCATGGCCAAGTGCGACACATGAATGTGCACCATATTTTAACACTGAGGAAAAGAAACCGTTGAATAAAGCCATATTTTTTGTTTTATGTGCACACAAAAGTATTTGCGTATCTTGATAATAGTCTGATTGAACAACTAAAGGCAAGGGCTGTTTTAAGGATGTTTTTTTCTTATTGTTTATGGTGGTTGAGAAAGATTTCAGATTTCAACTCTCAGGGATTTGGCACGAGATGAAAGTAATTGATAACAATTAAATATTTTGGTGAACTAACTTTTTTGAAGCACCAAAATCAATATTATGAGTAAAGTTGACAAAGCACAAGGTTTATTAAGCACAGACTAAATAAAATAATCTTGAGATTTAATAATCCATAACAATATCAATTAAAATGAAGACGTAAATATTGTCATCCAATTTTTGGGGTGCATGAAATAGATAAATATTCCACCAGAGAAACAGGAATTATATTTTATTGTTTTGGACAAACATTTTGTATCTTCTTGTTTTAGCCATGAGCCATCTGAACGGGCAGAAAATGTATGGCAAGATCATTCGTGTGACCCTCTCAAAGCACCAGACGGTACAGCTGCCGAGAGAGGGTTTAGATGATCAGGGCCTGACGAAGGACTTCACTAGTTCTCCACTGCATCGCTTCAAAAAGCCTGGCTCTAAGAACTTCCAGAACATCTTCCCCCCTTCAGCTACACTTCATCTCTCTAACATACCGTGAGTATGCAGGAGAACAATAATTTGTTGATTACGTTAGTAAAATTCATACTGTATTGCTGGTAAGCAAATTTGCGATGTCTTAATGAATGCATGTGGCCATTTTTCTGTAGATTTTTGTAATTTCTTTATTGTATTATTCTGGCATCATAAATCTTAGACCTACTGCTGACCATCCTTTTAAATGAATTGTCGGTTTTGTCCCTCGCAGTGTTTCAGTTCAAATCTGAGATTAAAATGTGGCTACCAAGGAAAATTTGTTTTCTTTTTTATTGGTTCATGCATCATGCTAACATTTTACCATTTACTCTGAGGAAATGCTAATAAGTGCCTGTTTCCCCTCCAGTGACAATGTGACAGAAGAGGATTTACGACTGCTCTTCTCAAACTCCGGCGGTACAGTGAAAGCGTTCAAGTTTTTCCAGTAAGAACCTTCCGCTTTGCATTTTCTCAGTTGTTTTTGTGTTCATTCCTAGTCATCACCGTTTGATTTTTCTGCTAGAGATCGCAAAATGTCTCTGCTGCAGATGGCCACGGCTGAGGAGGCAATTCAGGCGCTCATCGACCTTCACAACTATGACATGGGCCGCGGCCACCGCCTGAGAGTGTCCTTCTCAAAGTCCACCATCTGAGGACCCCCTGGTGCTCTCTTACCTTTCCTCTCTCTCCCCCAGGAGCCTCAAGTCCAATTCAGTTTGATTTTTACCAGTCATTCCTTAACACCATATCAAAAACTTCAATGCGAATGGCCCTAAAAGGAACACTCACTCTCTATCTGCTCCTGCTATTTGTGTTTGGCCAGCTGTTATTCTGTTTTAGGATGGATTGACAAAAATGTGCCTTACTTAGCAAAATAGCGTCATCTTTTTTGCTCCCGTTGACACAGGTTATAGTAGTTTAGGCACATTACACACAGTGTGTTACCTTTACAATCACCTGGCTTTGTTATTTTGATGGTTTCTGAAAGTGTTAGTTTTTTAGCTTTTGCCCGATGTGTTCTCATTTGGTCTTTGATGAAAAAATTGATGAAGCTTTGAAAGCCAGTCGACTTTTTTTTAAACGTCTGTTGAATCTGAACACAAGTAAGCAAATTTGATGGAGCGTACTCCATTTTGTAAATGATCTTGTGCATTTCTTTATTATTTTGGGCTGTAGTATTATTTCTTTTTCTTTGATCAGGCATCCGAGGTACTTTTTGTGATTGAAACCTGTGGTAAACAAAACATTGGCAGTGGGGAGCATCGTGTGTGACGTGTAGTACCCGTTTTGATATTTCTCACTTTTGCTTCAGTGAATTCTGTTTCCCGTTTTTTAGATGAAAATCCGAGCATGTGCTGATGGATCTCGGCAGTTGCATGTGTCAGATTGACCATGTTTGATGTTGTGAAATCACATTAATGTAGGGACTGTTGGGACCAAAGTAAATGTGCCTTTAGTCTTACTTTATTCTGCATTGTACAAAACTGTTTTATTCAACCTCGGGAATATTTTTATCAACGGAGACTTTCCAACAGACATCACTCACTTGGAAGATCCATAATTGTCTTTGATTGTGGTTGTGAGAGAGAGAATCACTCGCTGATTCTATTGAAAAATGATCTTTTTTCTTCTTCTTTTTTGTGGTTTAGATCTGAGAAGCCAATGGGAGTGTGGGTGTTCTGTACATTTTTTACATGAATTGAGTTTTTACATCTTTAGGAATGTAAAGTTCAGTATAGAAGCGGCACAATTAAAAGTTCATTTTTCTACCAAGTTTGTGCTTGACGGTCCCTGTGTGGTGTAGTGCTTTTATCCTGTAGCATGCTGAATAAACTCTTCTCGCTCTGCATTCACCTCTGCCTCTCTGCTGTCTCTTTCTCTTCCTGTACTGTCCTCTGTATCTCACTTAGCTCTTTTTCTCCGATTACACTCTTTCCAGGCTGAGGAAAAACATGCTCGCCAGAGTATAAATACACACAATTGAAGTAAAAAAACAGAAAGGATGTAATCTTTGGCTGATTATCTAACTTTCCCATCTCGTCGTCATGTATGTTTTTGTTTCATTTTCCGTTTTCATGCTTATCCCTATATCTCTGTCCACTTTGGTCACTTCAAGTATGAATTGAATATCAGTGTGCCATTTTTGTGTCCCCACAATTTTGTATCTGAGAGCAGGGTGTTTGGTTCACAGATTGGTAACTGTGTTTAGTTGCATGGAGTACAATGGAAAAACGTGCTTACAGTATCCCGCCTTTCAATATGTGACTGATTGTGCATTGAAGTGGTTGTTTGTCTGCTGGAGAAAAGACAATCAACTGGCACCGATTTGAGCTGAGACACAAGTTACAAAAATTGCAGCTCGCACCGTTTTTTTGTGAACCGGTATAAACCGAAGCGGAGTGCTAAGAATCCTTCTGGGAGAGTGTTTCTTTTTTTGTTAAGCATGCTGTCTTTTTTTGAAGAAAGAAAGCAGCTTTAACTGACTACAATGGCTTTCCCGTAGTTGAACATGAAGAAGATTCAGCATTTTTGGCTTGTGTTGCCTCAAGCTTTGAGTGCTTAGAATCATAAAATCTGGATATTTGGGATTTTGCAATGTAGAACAGTGTGATAAAGGTGTTTTCTTCAAATGTTGAAGGTCTTCTTGAAGCACATTATAACAAACACTAAAAAAGAAGCTAGTAATGTTTACACCAGTGGTTCTCGACACCTTTTTTTGAGTCAAAAGTCAAATCAATGCAAATCACCTGCCTAGATATGTGCTGAGACTTAAATTACTTCAAATATAACACAACTGGGTCGCATTTATAAATATGGCGTACACATAATGTAGGGGTAGAAACATGCGTATGCCACTCCCAATGTAAAAGTTGTGATCTATAAAAAACTAATTTCAATAAAAAAACCTCTTAAAATTTACTTAATAAAGTCCTTGTAACCCAAGTAAATTTTATATCATGTGCATATAACTTATTACAATATTTAAAATGTACTTCATTTTTTAGGAGTGTTAGGTTAAACATAAAAGTTAATTGAGTATCTTCAATTTTGAACCTATGTTTATTTCAGTTCATTTTTTAGCAGAAAGAACATTGCTTTCATCAAATTAAGTTAATTAGTTATTAAGTAAAATTAGTACATTTGGCATGAATTAATTGAATTAAGACACATATTTCCACTGGCTTGAAATGTGTTATTTTATTTTAAGCAAATTGAACCCAAGAGCAGGTTTACTATAAAAATGCTTACGGATCTCAGAACTATGTTAGCACAGCTATCTCTCTCTCTGAATAAACATTAATGTTGGTAATAAAAGTGGCAAGACTCATGAGTACTACTCTTCTGCAAGGTGGTAACCTTAAAACTAAAAAAAATATTCAAAACTCCTTAATCTTCTAACGAATCACGTTTAAACTCTAATGAGGCTTTCTCTCAAATTTAGACACCGTTTTATTTTCTAAATATTAATCTAATTTGATCCCATGCAAAAAACATTATGGGAACTACATATTAATTACTACATGTACACTACATTAATATTAATAGGTTTGAAAATATTTAATTATTACAAGTAAATTAATGTTAATATTTAACTTATCCACTCATTTAATTTATTACATCCAGTAAATGTTAAATTACAGTAAAGATAATTTATCTTTAAAATTATCTTTAAAAATGTAATATTACGACATAAAAATATTGATAGTATATTTACTAGACTTTACCACACCAAAAAGTGATTTTTATTTTCAGTGTTGACGGAAGAATGTGCGCAGAACATTATTTGAACATCTATTAATCATCATATGAGCCATGAGCATACATAACATGAACATGTTCATAATTAGGAAGGTTTCTAGGCAAATTTTATACATCAGTCCCCAGGTCATTCAAAATAAATCTGGAGATAAAAAAAAAAAAAAAAACAAGCATTGTGGCCATCTGCCTACGTCTCTGAAGATCAGTTTTGTTCAAAAGGGTCATGTATTAGCTGTTTAATGCAAATATATAATCATATAATTATACTATTATTTAGATATGATCAAGATGATCTCCTGCAATTTAAACTGAGCATCAGAATGGAGAATAAAGATTATTTAAGTGACTTTGCACATTGCATAGTTGTTGGTGCCAGAAGGACTGTACTGTGTAGAATTTGTTGATTTTCAGCTTTTTTTGCACAACCATTTAGAATTTACAGAGGAGAGAAAATGCTCACTGAGTCTCAGTTCTGGGTGAAAATATCTTGCTGATGCCAAAGGTAAGAGGACTGACCAGATTGACCAGACTGGTTCAAGCTTCTAGAAAGGTTTCCGTTTCTCAAAAAAGCACTCACTACCACCTACAGTCCACTACAGTCTTCAGCAGAATATCTCTAAATGCACAACACATTGAACCTTGAACCAGGTGAGCTACAAAAGGAGACAATTTGCACCATATAATTGCAATACGACATTGGAAAGTTGTTGCATTTGGATGATAGGGTAGAGAAGAGTTTGGAATTAATGACAAAATGAATCTGTCTTAAATCAATATTAAAGCTTTGTGGTGGTAGTGTAGTAAATGTGCGGGAGAGAATTTGTTCCATGCATGGAAGCTCTTAGTGCCCACTGTGCATTGTTTAAATGTCACAGCCTATCGGAGTATTATTGCCAATCATGTTTGTCCCTTACGACTACAGTGTATTCTTTTAATGAAGGGTAATTCCACCAGAATAATACACCATCCCCCAGTTTAATAAAATGTAAGCCTGAGCTGTTATATGAATTATTAGCCCCCCTTTCATTTTTTTTTCTTTTTTAAATATTTCCCAAATTATGTTTAACTGAGCAATTATGTTTAACTGAGCAAGGAAATTTTTACAGTATCTCTGATAATATATTTTTCGTTCTGGAGAAAGTCTTATTTGTTTTATTTCGGCTAGATTAAAAGCAGTTTACAATTTTTTTAATAAACGTTTTAAGGTCAAAATTATTAGCCCCTTTAGGCTATTATGTTTAGAAATGTGTTGAAAAAATCTCTCAGTTAAACAAAAATTGTGCCAAATAATTCTGACTTCAATTATATATATATATATATATATATATATATATATATATATATATATATATATATATATATATATATATATATATATATATATATATATATATAAATCTCCAGCAGAAAAGTTTTTAAATTGTTAAGAAATCTGTGTTTTTGAAACTAATGAAGTTTTATAAACTAATTTTAAGAGGAGCGATATGATTGATCGTGGCTGGCATCACATCAATAATCATTGCTCATCCAATCAGATATCATTGCTTGACCAGTCAGATAAATTCTACCCTCCAATAAATAAGCCCATTCAGCCTACCTTCCTGATCTTTATTTTTGAAGGAACCCTCCATCTACCCCATTTCTTCAGACCTACCTTATCTCAAACCCCCTTTCATCCTACATGACTGCGGGAGCCCTGGGCTCAAGCATCTCTGAGCTCAGTGTTCTCTCCTGGGACAGCATGCCAAATCTGCAAATTTATATCAAGCAATAGCTAAGTGTGAACTCTTGAAATGAAGATGACAGAAGTCAATGATTCATTTGAATTATTTAACCTGACAGGTTTACAATTCCAAAATATTGTTTTTAATGTTTCTCAAAATAAAATGTATAGTGTTCAATGCTGAAAAAGTTTAAGCTTTTTTACATAGACATTTAAAAAGAATATATTTTTGAGCAGCAATCACAATACTGTGAAACCATAATGTTTTTATCCAAGGTTATCACACCGTAAGAATTGTATAGCGGCCCATGCCTACTCAGTTGTGTGCATACATTTTTTTAATGCACATTTTGTTTACATTTTGAGCATCTTGGTATTTTAAAAAGCTTTTTAAAAATGCAATATTCCAAAATGTGCATAAATATGATGTATGGAAACCTAGCTATAGAATTCACTAAGCTCAAATTGCCACAGTTACAAGATTTAATTCCACTAGAGCACCTTTGGGATGTGGTAGTGCAAGAGATCATGGATGCGCAGCTGACAAATCTTCAGCAACTGTGCTGTTCTCATGTCAATATGGAGCAAAATATCAGAGGAATGTTTCCAGCAGCTTGTTGAATCTATGCCATGAATAATTAAGGCTCTTGAAGTAAAAAAAAAAAAAAAACAACAACGATTTTGCAGTATTAACATATTGAAGGCCAAAGACTACATGCTTTTAATAATTTCCACTTTTTTCAATAACAAATAGTTGCTTGTTAAAGTCCAAGGGTGCTGTATTGTTGGCCACTACTGTAGCTACTTCTTCTTCGAACAAACCATATTGGAATATTTGCTAATTTAAATTCCTGAATAAAAACGTCTTTCGAACGTGCTAATTGAACCTAACCAGCCCGCACTAAAGCTCGTGTTTTTTCCCGAAGCTTTGGGATCTTGTTATTGTGTTTGCGAATATTCTGGATGTCAAAGCTCCCTTGAGCAATCCAAGCCCACTCTGCTCATTGTGTTGTTGCAAGGCCATCTGTAACTCTCCACGTAGCCTTTAATACTCTTTATGCCTGGTGAAAAGAACTGCTGCTTCTCTCTGCTCCGAGAAAAGGCTGCCACGAACAATTTTCTGTTAGAGAGCAAGCTGTATAGCCCATCACAGGTCAGTTCAAAGAGCAACAAGGCAGAAAAACTCCTAGCATTGTTTGACTTGCCAATTGATCTGTTTTCCTTCAACAACTGATATAATTGTAGCACAATTGTAGACAGCTACAGTGAGACTTCATGCAGTGCTAAATAGGAGTCTTCAGTTGCACTGTGACAGAACACATTTCCACATGCCCGGTCTGCTCTAGAGCCCTTTTCTCCACTGTAAATACAGAAATAGTGTCATTGTCTTGCCCTTCCTCTTTCTTTGTAGGTCAAAATGATTTCCCAAGGAGAATTAAATATTTAGGAGTGACAAGTATGATCATTCCACTGTCTTTACTTTGGGAAATTGGCATGGTATTAGAGGTTGCACTGGGTTTGAATTATTAAACAGTTCTCTGATACTCAGCAGATTTAATTAGCATAGCGTAATTATGACCCAAATGTCAACAGACTCCATGGTTCTCCATATATTAAATATATCTCCAACCGATCTCCATATATTACTCTATTTTACCTTTAATCTCTTGCTGTTATGTGTGTCAGTTTGACAATCTCGCTCTTTCTTCAAGGTTTGTGCGCCCTAATGTGAATTGGAAAACAGCAGTAGGGCGTAAACCAGTTGTGAAGTTCAGATCTAGAATAACCTTGAAGAAAACCCATGGCTTCTGTTCTAAAATGATAGTTAATGAAAAATTTAGAAGTCCGTCATTAATCCCTCACTTAGCTCCAAACCTGTTTGGATTGCTTTTTTCACTGGAATGTGTGTGTGTGTGTGTGTGTGTGTGTGTGTGTGTGTGTGTGTGTGTGTGTGTGTGTGTGTGTGTGTGTGTGTGTGTGTGTGTTGAAGAATATCTTGTCCAATATTCTCAATATAATAAAAGTGTATAATTAAGGATTGGAGCTGTGTTCAATTTATATATATATATTTCCGTCCACTTGAATGTACATAACTTATTACTTTGCACTACTGACACAACCCTTATAGTATAATAAATTGACAGCTGGACGTTCCACTTACCAATCTTAGGCCCAATCCCAATTCTATTTTTGTACCCCTTCACCTTCCCCTTCTCCTTTGCCCTTAAAACCGAGTGTGAAGGGGAAGGGCTTCAAAATTTACCCCTAAGAAATGGAGCAGCGCTACAGCACCTGCACACGTCATCATATGTCATTGCAATCTCTTGCTTCATATGAGATCAGACGATTTTTTTGACTGCTGTAATTACTCCAGTTGTGTTATTTTTTGGTATTTATCTTCAAGAAATAACTGAAGGCATATATCATGCTATCATAACGATAAATTGTGGCAATAAGATCGTAACTGTACTGCGCATTTACACATTGGCCATATTTATCTATCTAAACACACCAAAAACAACATTAACATTATAGCAGACACTGTAAAAAGGTCAGTCCCAGTCACTAGACTTTTCTGACAGGGTTTTCGAGGGTCATCGAGTGATAGAATGTTGTGGGACTGCTATACAGGAGTTATTATTATGAAATATAGATAGCGAAATTTAGCGGTTTTGTTGTAAAATTTTGTTGTAAAAATTAGTAATAATGACAAAAAATAATAATTTCTGGATCTCCTTACTTCCGGGTGCAGCTATACTGCCGTTGTGGCTGGTGTATTCAGATGAAATTTTCTTCCCCCTTGGTTTCGAGTGTGGTCCTGAAAAATCTCAGTTCGAAGGGCTATCTACCCCATCCCCTTAGCGCTACACCTTTAAGCTAAAGAGAATTTCACAATAGAGTATTTTTTGTCATTATTAGGAATTTTACAAACATGCATATGTTTTAAAACATCCATAATGGCGCTTGAGTTTTACCGTCATGTGTAAAAAAGAAACCGCAAAAAAAAAAAACACTAAATTTCGCCATCTATAATCCTAAATAAAAACTCCTGTATAACAGTCCCATAACATTCTGTCACTCGATGAAATTGGAATCCCCTGTCTAGAAAAGTCTAGTGGTTGGGAATGAGCTTTTTACAGTGTCTGCTATTATGTTAATGTTGTTTTCATGTGTTTACATAGATGAATATGGCCATTGTGTAAATACACAGTACAGTTACGATCTTATCGCCACATTATATCATTATGATAACATGATATCGTTGCCTTCAGTGATTTCTTGAAGATCATTTCCTGGAATAACTACAGCAGTCGCGATTGTCGATCTCATATGAAGCCAGAGATCGCGATGACATATGATGACGTGTGCAGGCGCTATAGTGCTGTCCCATTTCTTAGGGGTAAAACACACTCTGTTTCAAGGGCCAAGGGGAAGGGTTAGAGGTACAAAAATAGAATTGGTATTGGGCTGTTATCTCGCTTTTACTTTCGGTATACGTCCTCTGTGGAGCCTTAGTGCAGCCACCATTGGTGGATGTGCATCAAAGGCAAAAAAGTGCACTTATGAGCATCCTTCTGAAACCCTACAGTCCTGTAGACTTAACCAACACATGTACCGTATGCCGAAGCCGTTGTAAATCAGCACGATCACAAGTGTACATGTATTGTACATGGTGTACATGTGTGATTTAGGACAAAGCCATTTTTATGTTCTCATCTTAATATACTCTATTTTGCTTGACAAACCATACAGTGGAGTTTGTAGCCAGTCTCTTTCGACAAATTTTGCAGATCTGTAGACCAAAACTTCAAACTTTATTTTGTTTATGTCATTTTGAGTCACATTTTACATTCATATGAATACATATTGTAAACTGTTTCTGTCTGAAAGAAACATAATTTTCCCAGAAACGATTTGTCATTTCCCAAGGGAGTGTAAGAATGAGGTATATGCACACAGACTTTTATTTTGATATTCAGTCAGCCCAACTGTTTCCAGAGAACTGTTCAAGATCGACACGTTGAAGATCTAATTTTTTTAAAAATCAGTGATCTTCACTGCCTGATTGATATACAAAATAAAGTGGCTCTCAGACTCGACAAGAAGCACTGCATTACGTTCCATTACTGTGCAATGTCTTTAAAATATGAAAATTATATTACCCTAGTATTTTCAATGGAGTTTCTGCGCTAGCCTGCTGCTAATGATGGCGCTTGCATTTACACTGTCTTTCATCTTGTTTTACAATCGAACAACTAAATGAATGCTTGTCCAATTTCTGACAGAATTTTTGACAGATATTGCGATTTCGATTTGACTTTTAATTTGTAGTCAAGCTTCAGCTCAATATTCTGTATCATAGCTTCTTACTGCTAAAATGCAGTGAGTTGGTTAAAAAAGGAACTGAAAAGATATTAACCTAAACATTTATATAAATTTGTTTTTAAATATTCAGAAATGAAAGTAAACAAATAAAATGACCCTAACTTTCTGTAAACAAGTTGAACTCAAATTATGGAGTTAGTGTAGCTTATAATTTAAAAAACAAAAAATATATAATTATAAAAATACAGAACACTCAGCAAACTAACATGGCTGAAACAACTCTGAAATTGTACTTTTCTGTTGCTTGCTACTAGATAGAGTGTCACTGGCAATACTTTCAGTTGACTTTTTAGTGAGACACTCTTATATAACCGCCTGTGGTGCTTTTTTAGGGGCTGGTTGTATTTCCTCATACTAATAATAAAAGGATTTAATGATATTTCTATAATTTACTAATGATCATATGATTAAATAAAATAATTAAATAAGGAATAAATGAATATAAACAAATGAAAATAAAACACTACACAGATAAATGGTTGCTTTCTTGAAATATCACACCATACGTTTGCCACAAGGATTCTCAGACCCTTAGTTAGATTCTTCCGGCATTTAATACTCCTATTAAATCAAAAGGCCAATTCATATATCATTTTATTTGTTGTCATAGCAATTTTATGTCTGTTTATTATTTTTATTGCAAGGGCACAGATTTTGTGAAATGAACCATTGACTACTTTGTTGCTTTAGTGACGATCTAGTGTTGGACAGGTGATAGTAAATCGTAAGGGGATCGAAATGGTAAATAAACAGAATTGTAATTTCTTGGTGAGCGAATCCTTCAGAGCAGCTGTTGTTAACATGCTGTGTTGTGTATTGCACAACAGTGTATCGTTTAGACACTGAGGTGAGCGCTTATGTCCCATATGTCAACGGCTCATGGCAGCAGCACAGTTTACGACAGAACAGCTCTGTCAGTGAGGACAGAACATGATACCACATACAGGAGATACACAGCTTAGCTCAGGGGCTCAGCAGAAATCTGAATGCCTGGCCTCCAAAATGACATCTTTTTCCACTTGCGCTGACATATCTAGAGCTGTTAAAATAAGCAGCGGAGAAAATGCGTACAGAACGTTTATTCACAGATTAAAGGCGAACCTCGGTAGATCACGGAATGAGGTAGCGATTTCCCAAATCCAATGAGCTTTTATCTGTATGCAAATGACATGATGGCCTTCTTGCATTTATTTTTAATGACTCGAGAGATTGGCTGTAAGTTGTGAAGTGTTCACCACTTGCGAATGTTTCAATTTCGCTGTTCAGATCATTGAATTATACCACAGAGACAGAGCGGTGTTTTATGCTCATATTGAAACAAAGAGCAGTTTGATTGGAGATGAGAGGCATACCTGCCTTTGTAGGTCACAGTGAACTTTGGATAACTTTAAAACTAGTTTAAGAAAATGTTAAGCAGATTTGGTCTGCAAGATATGATATAAATGATATACAGACATCTCAGCCCACCTACACTGATGCATGGAGAAAAGGAGAAATGCTTCGTGGACTATTATTCATGCTAAGTGACTTGAGCTTATATTCAGACGCTACAGTGGGTTGTATTGTTATGCTGTGTACAAAGAACAGCAGACATTGTTTAAAATCTTTTTTTTTCAGTACAGGGATTTGTTCTAGAGAAAGGACTGTCATGCTTAAGGGAATAAACAGAACGTCTTTCGTGTCCCAAATATAAAAGTAAGTATGCAGACTAGTAAGTATGCAGATAATGAATTCTGATTTAATTGCTTTCTCAATTACAAAGCTTAAGTAGTAATGTTTTATTTATATCGAGGAAAAACAAGACATGAGATTCATACTTAATCTGCAGTGTGAATCATATTCATATACCTGTAAGATGTACACAGAGGTCCAACCCAACATGATAGCACCACAATTTATAACTTTTTGATTTAGTGGCTAATCCGTACTATTCATACAATTTAGTACCCTATGGCGGTTGGGTTTAGGGGTGGGTTTGGGTGCCAGGCCTCCTTTTCAAAATCGCAAATTTTTGTATGACTGGACTCCTACGACTTCAACCGAATTAATCACTTACATTTAAATAGCAATTTTCTAGACACTCAAAGCACTTTACACATTTTTGGGGGGAATCTCCTCATCCACCACCAGTGTGCAGCATCCATCTGGATGACGTGATGGCAGCCATATTGCATCAGACCACACACCAGCTGATTGGCCAAGAGGAGACATAGTGATGATATGGGAATGGTTAGGAGGCCATGATGGAAAGTGGGCAAATTTGGCCAGGATGCCGGGGTTAACCCTTACTATATTCCAAAGGATGTCCTGGGATTTTTAACGAACACAGACCTTGGTTTAATGCCTCATTTGAAAGACAGCGCTCACTGAGCAGTATAGAGGCCCCATCGAATTAGCCACTAAACCAGGGCTTCTCAAAGTCCTGATCCAAAACGCGAAGGTATTCAATCCAGACCGGACTCCATTTCGTATTGCAAGATCATGCATAAAGGATTCAAATTGTGGATTTCCTTTATGATAAATGCACTACCTTGTAAATCAATGGTTTAGTTGCTTGCATTTTTGTTTAGTTCAAAGTTTTTCTGTGTGACTTAGTTGTCATGACATCCAGTGATCATATGAGGCTTCACGTGATCGAGCAGGCTAATCGCGCACGCACCTGCTTTAATGCACTGCAGCAAAGCAATCATTTGAATGGATGAAGATGTCAGTCTCACGGAAAAAAAAAAAACTTGATGAAGAGAATAGACAGTTCAAAGTTGAATAGACTGATAAGTATGCATTTATTTTGCCACAAGCCAGCAAAAAGCCATTCTGCTTGATTTGTTATGAGTCAGTTGGAGTTGTAAGGAGTGGAAATGTGAAACACCACTATAAAATGAAACAGAGACATTTTGAAAAGCAGTATTCATAAAATACTGACATAAGAACCGCAAAACTACAACACCTAAAGTTTTCAATACACAACTTTTGATTTTTCACCTGAGAGATGGTCTGGATGTAGACCTGGTGCAGTTGGCCGACATGCAATGCTTTTTAATACCCACACATAACCCTACTCCTCACAGTGACGTTACTAGCTCTATTGAGTGCATTGTGTCTGACATTGCATCTCAGCTTGCATCATCATGCATACAGATACTATTGGGCCCACTTTTTGTTGTGTTTTGTACAATACTGCACCTATATTAGTGGTTTTGCCCTATTTGCATTGTATTTAATGTGTTTTGAATGCCAATGCCACTTTATTAAAGAAAAATAAATAGTGTTGACTTGTGAGTCATGAGAGAGAGGAATATGGGGCGGCTTGTGTCAAGAAATTTGATTGATGACGGCCACGCCCCTTTTAGGCGGGACTTCCGGTTTAAGCCCCGCCCCTTTTTAATATACATTTAATAATTCCGGTAATTAGATTCTTATCAGTTTAATTAAAATAATAATTCCGGTAATTAGATTCTTATCAGTTTAATTAAATGAATAATTCCGGTAATTAAATTATAATTCCGGTAATTAAATTATAATTCCGGTAATTAAATTATAATTCCGGTAATTATATTCTTATCAGTTTAATTAAATTATTATTAATTCCTGTAATTAATTCTTAATTGTAATATTAATTTAAAAATAGATATTATAATATTAATAATTAGATTTTAATCAAATGAAATAAAATATATCAACCGTTATTAAAACCATATTTTAATTATTGTACTACATTATATTATATTTTAATTATTGTACTACATTATATTATATTTTAATTATTGTACTACATTATATTATATTTTAATTATTGTAATACATTATATTATATTTTAATTATTGTACTACATTATATTATATTTTAATTATTGTAATACATTATATTATATTTTAATTATTGTAATACATTATATTATATTTTAATTATTGTACTACATTATATTATATTTTAATTATTGTAATACATTATATTATATTTTAAGTATTGTAATACATTATATTATATTTTAATTATTGTAATACATTATATTATATTTTAATTATTGTACTACATTATATTATATTTTAATTATTGTAATACATTATATTATATTTTAAGTATTGTAATACATTATATTATATTTTAATTATTGTAATACATTATATTATATTTTAATTATTGTACTACATTATATTATATTTTAATTATTGTAATACATTATATTATATTTTAATTATTGTACTACATTATATTATATTTTAATTATTGTACTACATTATATTATATTTTAATTATTGTAATACATTATATTATATTTTAAGTATTGTAATACATTATATTATATTTTAAGTATTGTAATACATTATATTATATTTTAATTATTGTAATACATTATATTATATTTTAATTATTGTACTACATTATATTATATTTTAAGTATTGCAATAAACTATTTATAATTATATACTATTATACACTATTATATTATACTAATATATTTTATTATATTTTAATATAAATAATAAACTATTAGTATCTCCCACCTGGTCTTGCCTGCGCTCTGGTATGGCTCTGTGTGTGTGTGTGTGTGTGTGTGTGTGTGTGTGTGTCTCTGGTACGGGTGTTGGGCTGGGTCTTGGTAATTTGAAGACGTTTGAAGACTGCATGTGAAAGATAGAAGACATATCTGATGATTGTTACAATGCAATCGCTATATGCTACTATTTGATAAGAGAACGTAATGGTTGCGCTTGTTTAATAAACGCGAACGTCCGCTTACATGGCTATCAGTCAGTGAGGCTCTTACCGGCTGTTTAGGCATGGGTGTGTCTGTGTGTGAGCGATGATAAGGTAAACTTATCCTTTAGACAGCATCCCGTCAACTATTTGTGAAAGATATATATCAGAAATGGAGCATGTATCTGATTGATATGTTGATAGGTGATTAGAAAGTGTGCTGATATTGCATATCTATACATTCACATGCAGCCAACTGTGTGCATGTGTGTGTGTGTGTGTATGCCTGGGTCTGGTTGTGTCTGCTTGAATTCACGACGCAGTATTTAATGAATCTGCCTTTATTATTGCTCATTAATAGGTTATGTTGTTTTCACATTATTACTACATTAAACTAATACATATTTTAAGACAGACAAAAGACCATCAGTCATATGATTTTAATGTATCTTTTATCGAAACCATCTAATTAAAATATATTAACAATAATAATCCAGCAAATAACAAATCTTAATATGTATTGACGTCAAATTATCACACCTTGTAAAACAATTTATCTAAAAATGTAACTGTTGGTTGAAAAACACAGATGTAAATTCCAGTTGTCTTTGTGATTAATGAAAAGTTTTATTATGAAAAACATTTTAAGCTGAATTTTTTTCTTTTGACTAACACATTTTCAGTATATTTACATGCATGTTCTGTATTTTATGGCACACATTGTAGTATAATTAATCTAAAAACGTAATGTTTTGCACACTGGTCATCACTGGTGTAGATTTGAAAATAAATGATTTAAAATAAAAGATTTACTAAAAGGTCTTATCAGTCTTTAGACAGTATTGTTATTTCAGTTTGAAAAGGTAAATAAAATGTATTACTCATAGTAATTGTACTGCTCACAATTGAAGCCAGGCAACTTAGTTACGGAATTTTAGATTCAAACTGATTGGAATTCTTTAAAAATTCTTGATAATATAAAGAGAAATATAGAGATTATTCCGAATATAAAACAAAAATATAAACAAAAATGATTTTCAGTTTATCTAAAAACAGTACAGCTCCATCCCTTAGTTACCTTTACTTAATGGTCTACAGTAAAATGTATTTGTTTATCTACTGGATCCACCATTTATATGTTCACATAACAGTGTTAAATCAAGTAAGCCTACAAATTTGTCAAAATTATTCAAGTTTAAAGGTAGTTCTTGAAAGTAGACAGAGCAAATGATGCTTTTCTTTTACCATTAGATTTAGATGAATTAAGATTATTGATACTACACACATTTTGTAGTGAGTGTATATGTTTCTTTAAATTGAAGGTTTTTCATTGACATACACATTTTCAACTGAACAATCTAAAATCGAACAATGTTTATTTTTTTTCACTCTGAATATAAAACGTTATCACACGGAAAAGTGATGTTTAAAAAACTATTCATTTAACTTAACGCATGACTAGAGTTTTGTTTTTACAAGCCAGAAACATTGAGCTAATTCAAGCTTTTGATTTTGCACTCTGTTGCACTTTTTCAACACAAAATGTAAGCTTTTTATGCATCTGCTAAAAATATGTAATTTTGAGCCACTGTCAGAGTTTGTAAGTTACAAAGCATACATGTTTTTAAAACTGTCAGTTCTCAAAAGTTACTTAACGTTTCTTCTGGAGTTTTTAAGAACAACATTGCAGGGGCTTCGTCAAACATAAAGATACATTTCAAACATTAGATTCATACTGACACACAAGTCTTTGCAAAATTTAAGAGAGAAAATCAGTAAGAAAAAGATTAAAACAAGAATAGTTTCATTTGGGGGGAAAAAGTCATGATATGAAATACATTGGTTACACCAATATGGTCTAATGGTTAGAATTTCTGGGTTTTATGATATGGGAATATTTTTAAACTCTAATTTGTCCCAAGTAACATTAATAACAACACTTAGCCACAGTTATTTGTATCGTAGTTGAATGCTACACACTATACTGTCAACAAAGCACATTAATATCAAAGAGTAAATACATTTTATTTTAAGAATACTTTGCAGTAAACTTTAATGAATGAATTTTATCAATCTTTTAATGCAGAATGTTTTTGAAACATTTAATTATGTTTTATGACCACTGTCATCTGACCAAATTATTTGACCTAATTCAAGCGACTGTTTTCTGTTGCACTTTTTAACACAAAATGTCTTTGCAAACTTTTTGCATATGTGTTAAAACTCTCAAAGCATCTGTTATGATGCATACAGTAAAAGACACAATAACCATTTCTACTGTCAATGATATTTTGTTGTCTAATTCTTCACAATATGTTTTCCCAAGAACTATGAATCTACAAAACTAAATTGAATACTTGCCACTAAATCTGCATTAATATCTTTTTGCGACAGTGTCTAAGGTACAGTGTATTAGAACTGTATTCTTTTCAACTGTCGTAAAGGTTTGAGTTGTAAATGTTTTGGTTTTAAACCAGAGACAACCAACAATATTATGTATACCTTTTGTTCATACAGTTTTTCAAATGAATGAGAAATTATGAAATTGTACGTCAGTACTTCTAGATTTAAAACTAAATTGGGTGACAGTTTTTAGTTTGTCTTTCTAAACTGACTACAAAACCGTTACACGTTAGAACTGTGTGTTATTAGGGGTGTCTTAAACGTCAACCAACTTTAATAAATGATCTACAGTTTATACCTTTATGCTTTAAACAAGTAACCACTCTTTGACACACTATGCAACTTTTTAATTTTCTAATATTTAAATATACATTTGGCATAAATACAGGTCTTAAATCAATTTCGACAATGTTTCTATGATTTGTTTCATGCCATCATGTTTTGCATCTTAGCTCATTTTCTAACTTTTTTACAGTAAAGGCATAGACTCTTTTCAGAACAAGCAATAGGTAATTTAAACCGCTAGACTTTGAATGCACCAATTAACACATGGCCACTCTTGCAAGTTTACTTTAAGTTATAACGTTTGTATGTAAACCTGATCCTGTGTATGTAAACCACCTATGACTAGGTGGGGTAATGAAATGCCAAGCAGGTTATTCTTTTCTTTATAAATGCTTGTAGAATTTAAAATCTACTTAGTTACATTAAAACATTTTAGTTGTTTAACACAAAATCATAAGTTTACTTAAGCTGATAAACTTTTTATTTCGAGCAAATATACACTGAAATAGAGTAGTACATAATGAACAAACATGGATTGCATAATCATAAAGACAAATCAACTAAAAAAATATATATATATGTTTATACAGTCATACATTGAAGAAAAACAGGGAACACCAGAACACTGTAACGACATTACTGAATATCTAACCAGCAAAGAAATTCTACTAAAAGCATTCTGTCGTGTTCAAGAATGTGGTTGGTCAAAACTTCTACAATCTCAGCAATATTTGCTATTTTGTTTTGTGAAAGCAGTGACACACAAATATCTGTTATATATGTAGACATGCATAGAACCTGCGTTACTCCCATCTCATCACTCCATCCAGTCAGCACCTCAAGAATTTTTGTAATGGTTGCACAGACAGCACCACTGCTACGAACACACAGGTGAGTCAATTGATTTATCGTATCGGCCCATGAGTTTAAGGCACCTCTCACAACATCCATTTCTCTCTTGAGATTTTTCACACGTTTGCCATCTCCTGTACAATCATGATTAGAATCACACGCATCATTGATGATCCTCTCCAGAAGAAAGACCATACGGTCCCTATAATGCTGTTTAAACATGTCGTCCACAATAGACCTCATTTGACAATCAAAAGCAGGGTCGCACTTGCACTCAGGCCTTTCATGCGCATCAGAGTCAGCATTTTGAGAACAATAGCAATCCGCCATCTTTGCAAGGGGCTGTCAGAAGAAATCAGAAAAGAATTTTTTAGAAAACGTTTTTTTGTTTAATCACAATACAAAGTTTGTACCATATTCTGTGTAGAACATATGCAGTAGTACCTTTAAGATGCTGCTGGTGTCCTTAAGCAGCAATAGTTCAGTCCTAATAGCTTAGTGCAAACAAGACCAAAGGTAGTCCTCAAAGTTAGTACATTTTTATGTCTTTAATCTCCTTTTTACTCCTGATCAATGGGTTCTTGTAGAAAGTTCTGGGGTCGGTGACTGTGCCCAAAAGCATAACTCCTTGGTAGCTAGAAGTAATAATGGGCGCTTTATCTACACATTCAATCAGGTCCGCCTTCACTTACTGGGGCGGTACTATGAACATCTGCCATGGTGTCATAAAAGTCATGAATAAACATTTAGTTAACATCTTTTATTTAAGACGTAGGCGTGATGATGTAGGGATACCTATTTTGATTAAACAAAATAAAAAATACAGGATCATACCGTAAATATATTCACAATGAAATATTTTAGAGAACTAATATTATAGAATTTTATATTTCATGGAGGTTTTAGGTTGACAAAATATAATGCTTAGCCGAAGACATTTCAAAACTGGTTGCCATACAAATGGACAATCAAATAAATTTGAATGTTTTTACGCAAATATGTACACGCTTTTCAACATTATTCTGTGGTCTGAATTGTTCATTATAGTTGTTTATTTGGTTTCCTATTAGGGCTCAAAGCAGTCACATATTTAATTGAAAATTTGCTTATTTCATGATAGTGTTCTTTTTAAAAGAATTAAGAATTGAGAAGAAATACGCTTACATCTACACATACATATTCATTTTGGAATTAAAAATGTAACGATACAAGACACGCTATTTATTTTAAGGGAAATATACTTGTAAGAAAATACAATAACATTTATGAAATGACCCATATTTCATAACTTATTGCAATGCCTTTGAGGTAAAGAAAGAGAGAGTTTAAGAGCAGTTATCCATAATTGGTTATTAGATTAAAGTTTTTTTTAAAAAGTCGAGTTTGGTTAAAAATCTAGGCCTACTTAAATTGGATCTGTTAAAACATAAAGAAGTTAAAGTTATGCAGTATACGTTCTGGTGACATATAAACATTCACTTTATTATCACTATAGTATAGATAATCTACGAGTACCAACATTCACCAATTTGATACAAACTGTACCAAAACTGTTTCATATGTTTGTTGCTGAGTAGCAATAAGTATTTTTGTTTTATTTCTATGTTATGTGATACTAAATCTATTTTCAGACCTATCATTTTAGTGATATACTTATAATAAAGTTGAAAAAACAAGATAATAAATTTAGTTAGACATCATGTGCTTGACATTTTAGTAAATAGTTAAAGCTACTGATTGTGCTAATTGAATATTTAGCATTTTGAAAGGTAAATATGTGTCAGGGTATGTAAAGCTGTGGCCTCTGGCTTGTTTGGTTGTGATTGGTGGAATGTTTCCACAAACTGAAATTTTAAAGTGTTTTTTATTCACTATTCTGCAACTTTGATGCAATCTACACTGTAAAAGAAATATACAAAAGTACATATCATGCTGTTTTGTAAAAGCACACAGACATGTCGCTAAAAAAATGCACTTCATGGGACAAACCTTTTGTATTGCTGAAAATCTGTAATATTTTAATGTGTTGGTCAGGATGTAAGCATACAGCTTGCAAATAACTGACTATTTGTACTATGTACAGTGATGTGACACACATTTCAAGTGTAATAGATGAGTATATAGCAGAAAACAACTAGTCTCATATGTCATGTTGGTGTTCAGAGGTTTAAAAAGTACTCAAAAATGCTACACAAGTGAAAGATTAAACAGGGTGGTGAAAATTGTACACATATAAGGGTATAATCGATTGGACGATACATACTTGAGTAAAAAAATTGTGCTAGATTTAAATAGTACTTGTGTAATAGTCAAAGTAACAGCAATAATGAATTTATAGATTGTTGTTTAAACTTGAAAATCTCTCACCACACAGCATGAATGGACGACATACAATGCTTTATCATGCTTTAGAACTGTCTGTGTTTAATTGTATTTAACTATCAAACTACAGGCACTAAATATAAATTATTCACCATGCTTAAAGTTGTAAAACCTTTGAATTAACTTGTCCAGATGTTGAATTGTTAGAGTCAAGCCTTTTGTGGGATCAAAAGCAAAAAAGTCAATATTTCCATGTTTATGGTGTTCTTTTTAGCATAGAATATACTGTAAAAGTATATTTTCAAGTGTGACAGTAGTAAACATTAAGCGCACAAGTCGCTAACTATAACATTTTTATTTGTACATCCTGTTATCTTATAAGAATAGTCACTAGGGATAGTTTGTTATTGAAAACATGACATGCAATTTGTAGTAGCCATTTTGGCAACAGCTGAAGTAATCGCTGAGCATTTTTTCTCAGAATAAGTGCAATGTTCAATTACTTGTGGGTTTTGAAAAAGTTCATATTTATTTGTAATAGCTTCAAACATTGATCAAACATGTAATGAACTTATGGTCAAAATATACTTGTTGCTGATCCAATATAGCACATAAATGTACATTAAATACCCTAGAGATTATGCTGTACAATTTAGTTACAATTAAAATATACAAAATTTAGTATTTTCAAAATATGGCATTTCAAGATAGCAAATTGTTAAGTGCTTTGAAGTATACAGGCCTTTTGTCTAGCTGCAAGTATACTTTTTATGTTTTTGTGTTTTCATTTTATAATTTTTTCAGTGCAGTAAGCAGTTAAATTTGTGTAATTATAAGAATACTGTCTTTTATAAAGATTTGACATTTGACATGTTCGTTGACAATTTAGGATTTTTCGCAGCAATTAATTTTAGTTAATTCAACTAAAACAAATTTATTCTCTGTCTTAATACTTGTGTCTGTACACAAAAAATAACGTAGGCATATGTTAAATTTCCAATCAATCAAAAGGAGTACTTAGAACACAAACTGTAATAACCTTGTAAGCATATGACAATGAACAAGCATAGGACAAATAACTAAACCTTTTCTGTTTTTACAAGTTTAATATTTACTTAAGTGAGGTTTATTGTTAATTGTAGTCAAATAGATACTTAATAAATACTTCAGTACACCAATCAGCTAACATTATTCAAGTACTTTACATCTGTGAGCTTGTAACTTTTTCAAAAACCAATCTAAAAATGTGACAATATAATTAAAACATGTTCATAAAGACTGTCATTTCATTGTGTAAGTTATTTATGGTCATATTTTGGTAATTTCATCAAGCAGGATTTTGACCCCGAGTAATATGATAAATGTTTACTTGAAAACAGAAATAATGTAAATAAATACCATGCCAGTTACAAATTAAATAGTAGACAATATCAGATGAGCGAATTTCTGTAGTTTGAATTGAAGCTGAATGTCTTTTTTATGTAAGCTGTAATCACTATCACAGGGGCAGGGTTCTCGTGAAATGCTTTATAAGATAAATTTATGTACATTCTGAAAATTAAGTTTCATGTATATTATTTAATTATTAGGTTAAATGTTACATTTTAATTTTAATGACTTTAAAAAGTGAGAAACCCTAAATTACTTAAATGTGTTTGCTCCATAATCACTTGGATGTTCTGACAATATTGGAAAAAACAATTATTCATTAATTCTTAAGAAGAAGTTTGTAATAGATTCAATAAAAATAAAATCAATACCTACAGTACATTAACAGCTCAGACAGAATCATTTGCAATAGTGTTTGTCCCAGGAAGTGCATTTTTTGGCGGCATGTCTGTGTGCTTTTACAAAACAGCATGATATGTACTTTTGTATATTTCTTTTACAGTGTAGATTGCATCAAAGTTGCAGAATAGTGAATAAAAAACACTTTAAAATTTCAGTTTGTGGAAACATTCCACCAATCACAACCAAACAAGCCAGAGGCCACAGCTTTACATACCCTGACACATATTTACCTTTCAAAATGCTAAATATTCAATTAGCACAATCAGTAGCTTTAACTATTTACTAAAATGTCAAGCACATGATGTCTAACTAAATTTATTATCTTGTTTTTTCAACTTTATTATAAGTATATCACTAAAATGATAGGTCTGAAAATAGATTTAGTATCACATAACATAGAAATAAAACAAAAATACTTATTGCTACTCAGCAACAAACATATGAAACAGTTTTGGTACAGTTTGTATCAAATTGGTGAATGTTGGTACTCGTAGATTATCTATACTATAGTGATAATAAAGTGAATGTTTATATGTCACCAGAACGTATACTGCATAACTTTAACTTCTTTATGTTTTAACAGATCCAATTTAAGTAGGCCTAGATTTTTAACCAAACTCGACTTTTTAAAAAAAACTTTAATCTAATAACCAATTATGGATAACTGCTCTTAAACTCTCTCTTTCTTTACCTCAAAGGCATTGCAATAAGTTATGAAATATGGGTCATTTCATAAATGTTATTGTATTTTCTTACAAGTATATTTCCCTTAAAATAAATAGCGTGTCTTGTATCGTTACATTTTTAATTCCAAAATGAATATGTATGTGTAGATGTAAGCGTATTTCTTCTCAATTCTTAATTCTTTTAAAAAGAACACTATCATGAAATAAGCAAATTTTCAATTAAATATGTGACTGCTTTGAGCCCTAATAGGAAACCAAATAAACAACTATAATGAACAATTCAGACTGCAGAATAATGTTGAAAAGCGTGTACATATTTGCGTAAAAACATTCAAATTTATTTGATTGTCCATTTGTATGGCAACCAGTTTTGAAATGTCTTCGGCTAAGCATTATATTTTGTCAACCTAAAACCTCCATGAAATATAAAATTCTATAATATTAGTTCTCTAAAATATTTCATTGTGAATATATTTACGGTATGATCCTGTATTTTTTATTTTGTTTAATCAAAATAGGTATCCCTACATCATCACGCCTACGTCTTAAATAAAAGATGTTAACTAAATGTTTATTCATGACTTTTATGACACCATGGCAGATGTTCATAGTACCGCCCCAGTAAGTGAAGGCGGACCTGATTGAATGTGTAGATAAAGCGCCCATTATTACTTCTAGCTACCAAGGAGTTATGCTTTTGGGCACAGTCACCGACCCCAGAACTTTCTACAAGAACCCATTGATCAGGAGTAAAAAGGAGATTAAAGACATAAAAATGTACTAACTTTGAGGACTACCTTTGGTCTTGTTTGCACTAAGCTATTAGGACTGAACTATTGCTGCTTAAGGACACCAGCAGCATCTTAAAGGTACTACTGCATATGTTCTACACAGAATATGGTACAAACTTTGTATTGTGATTAAACAAAAAAACGTTTTCTAAAAAATTCTTTTCTGATTTCTTCTGACAGCCCCTTGCAAAGATGGCGGATTGCTATTGTTCTCAAAATGCTGACTCTGATGCGCATGAAAGGCCTGAGTGCAAGTGCGACCCTGCTTTTGATTGTCAAATGAGGTCTATTGTGGACGACATGTTTAAACAGCATTATAGGGACCGTATGGTCTTTCTTCTGGAGAGGATCATCAATGATGCGTGTGATTCTAATCATGATTGTACAGGAGATGGCAAACGTGTGAAAAATCTCAAGAGAGAAATGGATGTTGTGAGAGGTGCCTTAAACTCATGGGCCGATACGATAAATCAATTGACTCACCTGTGTGTTCGTAGCAGTGGTGCTGTCTGTGCAACCATTACAAAAATTCTTGAGGTGCTGACTGGATGGAGTGATGAGATGGGAGTAACGCAGGTTCTATGCATGTCTACATATATAACAGATATTTGTGTGTCACTGCTTTCACAAAACAAAATAGCAAATATTGCTGAGATTGTAGAAGTTTTGACCAACCACATTCTTGAACACGACAGAATGCTTTTAGTAGAATTTCTTTGCTGGTTAGATATTCAGTAATGTCGTTACAGTGTTCTGGTGTTCCCTGTTTTTCTTCAATGTATGACTGTATAAACATATATATATATTTTTTTAGTTGATTTGTCTTTATGATTATGCAATCCATGTTTGTTCATTATGTACTACTCTATTTCAGTGTATATTTGCTCGAAATAAAAAGTTTATCAGCTTAAGTAAACTTATGATTTTGTGTTAAACAACTAAAATGTTTTAATGTAACTAAGTAGATTTTAAATTCTACAAGCATTTATAAAGAAAAGAATAACCTGCTTGGCATTTCATTACCCCACCTAGTCATAGGTGGTTTACATACACAGGATCAGGTTTACATACAAACGTTATAACTTAAAGTAAACTTGCAAGAGTGGCCATGTGTTAATTGGTGCATTCAAAGTCTAGCGGTTTAAATTACCTATTGCTTGTTCTGAAAAGATTCTATGCCTTTACTGTAAAAAAGTTAGAAAATGAGCTAAGATGCAAAACATGATGGCATGAAACAAATCATAGAAACATTGTCGAAATTGATTTAAGACCTGTATTTATGCCAAATGTATATTTAAATATTAGAAAATTAAAAAGTTGCATAGTGTGTCAAAGAGTGGTTACTTGTTTAAAGCATAAAGGTATAAACTGTAGATCATTTATTAAAGTTGGTTGATGTTTAAGACACCCCTAATAACACACAGTTCTAACGTGTAACGGTTTTGTAGTCAGTTTAGAAAGACAAACTAAAAACTGTCACCCAATTTAGTTTTAAATCTAGAAGTACTGACGTACAATTTCATAGTTTCTCATTCATTTGAAAAACTGTATGAACAAAAGGTATACATAATATTGTTGGTTGTCTCTGGTTTAAAACCAAAACATTTACAACTCAAACCTTTACGACAGTTGAAAAGAATACAGTTCTAATACACTGTACCTTAGACACTGTCGCAAAAAGATATTAATGCAGATTTAGTGGCAAGTATTCAATTTAGTTTTGTAGATTCATAGTTCTTGGGAAAACATATTGTGAAGAATTAGACAACAAAATATCATTGACAGTAGAAATGGTTATTGTGTCTTTTACTGTATGCATCATAACAGATGCTTTGAGAGTTTTAACACATATGCAAAAAGTTTGCAAAGACATTTTGTGTTAAAAAGTGCAACAGAAAACAGTCGCTTGAATTAGGTCAAATAATTTGGTCAGATGACAGTGGTCATAAAACATAATTAAATGTTTCAAAAACATTCTGCATTAAAAGATTGATAAAATTCATTCATTAAAGTTTACTGCAAAGTATTCTTAAAATAAAATGTATTTACTCTTTGATATTAATGTGCTTTGTTGACAGTATAGCGTGTAGCATTCAACTACGATACAAATAACTGTGGCTAAGTGTTGTTATTAATGTTACTTGGGACAAATTAGAGTTTAAAAATATTCCCATATCATAAAACCCAGAAATTCTAACCATTAGACCATATTGGTGTAACCAATGTATTTCATATCATGACTTTTTCCCCCCAAATGAAACTATTCTTGTTTTAATCTTTTTCTTACTGATTTTCTCTCTTAAATTTTGCAAAGACTTGTGTGTCAGTATGAATCTAATGTTTGAAATGTATCTTTATGTTTGACGAAGCCCCTGCAATGTTGTTCTTAAAAACTCCAGAAGAAACGTTAAGTAACTTTTGAGAACTGACAGTTTTAAAAACATGTATGCTTTGTAACTTACAAACTCTGACAGTGGCTCAAAATTACAGATTTTTAGCAGATGCATAAAAAGCTTACATTTTGTGTTGAAAAAGTGCAACAGAGTGCAAAATCAAAAGCTTGAATTAGCTCAATGTTTCTGGCTTGTAAAAACAAAACTCTAGTCATGCGTTAAGTTAAATGAATAGTTTTTTAAACATCACTTTTCCGTGTGATAACGTTTTATATTCAGAGTGAAAAAAAATAAACATTGTTCGATTTTAGATTGTTCAGTTGAAAATGTGTATGTCAATGAAAAACCTTCAATTTAAAGAAACATATACACTCACTACAAAATGTGTGTAGTATCAATAATCTTAATTCATCTAAATCTAATGGTAAAAGAAAAGCATCATTTGCTCTGTCTACTTTCAAGAACTACCTTTAAACTTGAATAATTTTGACAAATTTGTAGGCTTACTTGATTTAACACTGTTATGTGAACATATAAATGGTGGATCCAGTAGATAAACAAATACATTTTACTGTAGACCATTAAGTAAAGGTAACTAAGGGATGGAGCTGTACTGTTTTTAGATAAACTGAAAATCATTTTTGTTTATATTTTTGTTTTATATTCGGAATAATCTCTATATTTCTCTTTATATTATCAAGAATTTTTAAAGAATTCCAATCAGTTTGAATCTAAAATTCCGTAACTAAGTTGCCTGGCTTCAATTGTGAGCAGTACAATTACTATGAGTAATACATTTTATTTACCTTTTCAAACTGAAATAACAATACTGTCTAAAGACTGATAAGACCTTTTAGTAAATCTTTTATTTTAAATCATTTATTTTCAAATCTACACCAGTGATGACCAGTGTGCAAAACATTACGTTTTTAGATTAATTATACTACAATGTGTGCCATAAAATACAGAACATGCATGTAAATATACTGAAAATGTGTTAGTCAAAAGAAAAAAATTCAGCTTAAAATGTTTTTCATAATAAAACTTTTCATTAATCACAAAGACAACTGGAATTTACATCTGTGTTTTTCAACCAACAGTTACATTTTTAGATAAATTGTTTTACAAGGTGTGATAATTTGACGTCAATACATATTAAGATTTGTTATTTGCTGGATTATTATTGTTAATATATTTTAATTAGATGGTTTCGATAAAAGATACATTAAAATCATATGACTGATGGTCTTTTGTCTGTCTTAAAATATGTATTAGTTTAATGTAGTAATAATGTGAAAACAACATAACCTATTAATGAGCAATAATAAAGGCAGATTCATTAAATACTGCGTCGTGAATTCAAGCAGACACAACCAGACCCAGGCATACACACACACACACACACATGCACACAGTTGGCTGCATGTGAATGTATAGATATGCAATATCAGCACACTTTCTAATCACCTATCAACATATCAATCAGATACATGCTCCATTTCTGATATATATCTTTCACAAATAGTTGACGGGATGCTGTCTAAAGGATAAGTTTACCTTATCATCGCTCACACACAGACACACCCATGCCTAAACAGCCGGTAAGAGCCTCACTGACTGATAGCCATGTAAGCGGACGTTCGCGTTTATTAAACAAGCGCAACCATTACGTTCTCTTATCAAATAGTAGCATATAGCGATTGCATTGTAACAGTCATCAGATATGTCTTCTATCTTTCACATGCAGTCTTCAAACGTCTTCAAATTACCAAGACCCAGCCCAACACCCGTACCAGAGACACACACACACACACACACACACACACACACACACAGAGCCATACCAGAGCGCAGGCAAGACCAGGTGGGAGATACTAATAGTTTATTATTTATATTAAAATATAATAAAATATATTAGTATAATATAATAGTGTATAATAGTATATAATTATAAATAGTTTAATGCAATACTTAAAATATAATATAATGTAGTACAATAATTAAAATATAATATAATGTAGTACAATAATTAAAATATAATATAATGTATTACAATAATTAAAATATAATATAATGTAGTACAATAATTAAAATATAATATAATGTATTACAATACTTAAAATATAATATAATGTATTACAATAATTAAAATATAATATAATGTATTACAATACTTAAAATATAATATAATGTATTACAATAATTAAAATATAATATAATGTAGTACAATAATTAAAATATAATATAATGTATTACAATAATTAAAATATAATATAATGTATTACAATAATTAAAATATAATATAATGTATTACAATACTTAAAATATAATATAATGTATTACAATAATTAAAATATAATATAATGTAGTACAATAATTAAAATATAATATAATGTATTACAATACTTAAAATATGGTTTTAATAACGGTTGATATATTTTATTTCATTTGATTAAAATCTAATTATTAATATTATAATATCTATTTTTAAATTAATATTACAATTAAGAATTAATTACAGGAATTAATAATAATTTAATTAAACTGATAAGAATATAATTACCGGAATTATAATTTAATTACCGGAATTATAATTTAATTACCGGAATTATAATTTAATTACCGGAATTATTCATTTAATTAAACTGATAAGAATCTAATTACCGGAATTATTATTTTAATTAAACTGATAAGAATCTAATTACCGGAATTATTAAATGTATATTAAAAAGGGGCGGGGCTTAAACCGGAAGTCCCGCCTAAAAGGGGCGTGGCCGTCATCAATCAAATTTCTTGACACAAGCCGCCCCATATTCCTCTCTCTGTCATGTTATGGATGTTTATTAAAAACATGTTATGTAATATCAATTGGTCTGAATCTTTGACCATAATAAAAATTCAGATTTGGACCTTTTAATGTAGACATTGAGAACCCCTGCAATAAACTGACAAAACATAAAATAGTAACATTTCCTCGTGAAATCAGGCAGCCCAACCTCTGTACTTTATATGTTTAGCGGTATTTGCAAAATTTTTATGCAAAAGATTAACTTTTGTGTGTCAACTTAAAAAAAAAAGTGCATATGGATAACATTTTTACAAGATCGTGTTTTCATAGTTTACTCGGAGATGATAACCCTAGCTTGTGTTTTTAGATCCCCAAAATATGGTTGTGGCTAAAATCAATCAATCAATCAATCAATCAATCAATCAATCAATCAATCAATCAATCAATCAATCAATCAATCAATCAATCAATCAATCAATCAATAAATAAATAAATAAATAAATCAATCAATCAATCAATCAATCAATCAATCAATCATTGGACAAAACATATAACAAATCACCAAATTAATATAAAGTGATCCCTCGCTATAACGTGGTTCACTTTTCGCAGCCTTGCAGTTTCTATAAATTTTTTTTTGTGTAATTTGACATGCTTTTTTTCCTACAGCGCATTGTGTTCTACATCCTGATTAGCGCATTGTGTTTTGTGTCCTGACTGGCTGTGGACCATTATCAATCTCCTCCGTGACATGTCTCCTGTACACCACAGAATGCATTCTGTTTGCCAAATTTATATAAATCTTCGATCGCTAGCAGTGTGACTCTGAAGTACTGGACTGTATGTTTGCAAGTTTTCTCCCCACAATGTTGACACAAGGTAGAAGTTACGCGGCTATAGGGCACCATTACAAGATAAATAAATGATCAAATGGTTTTGATCTTTGGTTTCATTTTATAATACAGGACTTAATTCTTTACAAAGGTATGAACTTTGAGAGTGTTTAAAGGAGAGAAAAATGTAAAAAAAATGTTAGTGCCTGTCTGAGAAAAGTGTATAAAGTGTGTATTGAGGGGTTTTACAGCCTTAAAACATCTATAATAATTGTAAAAAATAAAGTGGACTACTTTGTGGATTTCGCCTATTGTGGGCTATTTTTAGAATGTAACTCCCATGAATAACAAGGGACCACTGTACACCGAGAATCACATGCACAGTTCTGTTTTGTCTTCTACTTCTCAGTCTAACAAGGATTAAATTGCAGAAGGGGGTTCAAAATCTGATTGCCGAAAAGAAAAAAAAAGATTGAAAATGTAAAAGCTGCTACAAAACTGTGGAGTAAAGGACAGGCGCTGGGGTTATTGGCGTGAATTCTTTGAAAATTGAACTGGGATTGTTTGCACCTCAATAATACTCGAGATGGAAAATTGAACATAATTTCGCTCGCAGATTCTCAAGAATGCGAGAGAGTTAAAATAACTGCATGTCATGCGCTGGGCTTCTGTGTGCCACTATATATCACACAAACTCCCCTCCTTCTGTGTGGGCTTCATGAACATTTGATGATAAAAAAAATAATGCCGAGAACCCCACGACTCGATGCAGATTCGATTAAAGACCTACTTATTTTTGACAATAAACTTTTAGCACTATAGCTTGGTGCCTGCTAGAGAAAATCAAGTTTAGCCTGATCAACAGATGATTCTCCCTATCCCTCATTTTGGGCTCATTTTGACAACGCTGTAAAAGCTAGTTTCAGGGCCATTGTAAAAGTAGAGATCGATGGAGAGGGAGGTTTTGCCACCGGATCCTTTGGCCAACTCCAAAATTCAATCGATCTGTTCAAATCTGGGCTCAAAGAGAAACACGAAAGCTGTTCGCTCACTTGCCTCTATTGCTGATAGGCTGTAGAGGCCACTTTATCCCCCTTTAAAATAATCAGCCCCATAACCATCTATCATTGCATTTGTCAGGGGAGCATCATTTAACATCTGCTTTCTGCGCAGGGAGACGCTCCTGGCACAGACGGCTGGTCAGTCAGGACAGGAGAGAGCAAATGGTAGCATTCAGTGTCTACATCAGAAAGGTTAATGCCTCTGCTCTGTTGAGAAATACCCTACGTACATCATTGCTTGTACCTGTTTTACAGCGTGTTCTTTGATTTTAATACTTTGTTATTTAGGTTAAGTAAAGTTATTTGCGTTTGCCCTAAATTAAAATAAGCATTTCAGATAATGTATTTGAAAATTCAAATTACTTACCAAAGACTTCTTTGACTGAGTCTATGTTCTTGCTCAAAGTCTCAAGAGTCTATTAAATGAAGCTTAAGTGGGCAGTGCTTGTAATCTATAAAATGTGTTTATATTGGCTACAGTTTATGTAAAAAAAACACCAAATAATTGTATAGTAATATGAAGGCATGACATTACTATAAAAGCAAACTATATACTTCAATCATTAAAGGTTAAAACATTTTATTCAAACATGAGTAAATGCTAGACTTCTCTTCAGTTACGAGGTTCTTATCTTCAGCCCCTGGTTTTCTTGTCTTAAGCTTATGGTTTCTCACAGCTTTGAGCTTATCATCTTTAGCTTTGGGCTTTTGAATGTCAGCTCCTGGTTTCTCATCATTTTCTCAAGGTATCCCACAATCAGCTCTGAGCTTCTCATCTTCAGCTTTTGGTTTCTCATCATTAGCTCTATTGTTTCTGATCTTCAGCTTCAGGTTTCTCACCATCAGGTCTGGGTTTCTAGTCATCAGCTATAGGGCTTCTCATCTTTAGCTCTGGGTTTCTCAGCATTAGCTCTGGGGTTCTCATCAACAGCTCCAGATTTCCCACTATAAGCTCTAGGTTTTTTATCTTCAGCTCTGAGTTTCTGATCTTCAGCTCCAGGTTAATCAACATCAGGTCTGGGTTTCTCATCTTCAGCTCCTGGGCTTCTCATCTTCAGCTCCAGGTTTCTCATTATCAGCTCTAGGGCTTCACATCTTTAGCTCTGGGTTTCTCATCTTCAGCTCCAGGTTTCCCACTATCAGCTCTAGGTTTCTCATCTTCAGCTCCAAGTTTCTCATCATTAGCTCCTGAGTTTCCTGTCTTTAGATCCAGGTTTCTTATCACAAGCTCTGGGCTTCTCATCTTCAGCTTTTAGTTTCTCACAATCAACTCCTGGTTTCTCATCATTAGCTCCAGGTTTCTCACTATCAGCTGTAGGTTTCTCCTCTTCAGCTCCAGGTTTCTCACTATCAGCTCTATGTTTCTCATCTTTAGCTTAAGGTTTCTCATCATTAGCTCCTGGGTTTTCTGTCTCATCACAAGCTCTGGGCTTCTTATAATCAGCTCAGGGCTTCTCATTTCCAGCTTTTGGTTTCTCACAATCAACACCTGGTTTCTCATTATTAGCTCCAGAGCTTCTGATCTTGAACTCCAGGTTTCTCACCATCTGTTCTGGGTTTTTTCATCATCGGCTCCAGGTCTTCTCATCTTTAGCTTTAGGTTAATATCAGCTTTGGGCATCTCGTCTTCAGCTCCGGGTTTCTCATAAACCGCTCCAGGGTTTCTCACTATCATCTCTGGGTTTCTTGTCCTCAGCTCCTGGGTTTCTCGTCTTCAGCTTTGGTTTCTCATAATCAGCTCTGGGCTTCTAAGTGTCAGGGGTGCTGATGGTATCAGTATTCATTATGGAAAATCCTCTTTAGTCTTTTATACTCCTGTTGTCATCATATTGACTAATGAAAGTAGACTCTATTTGGAACTTCAGTAAACTAAACCAAGATGGCTGATGTCCGTTTAAGAAGTAGAACCACACACACACAGTAAAGCACACACTCTTCTGTTTCATGACAGTCTAGAATTCACTCTTCCTTCTCATGGGTTGCTATATACATACATGAATAACAATTATTGCACATCTCTGTCCATACAATATATTGCATTTCTTAAACCAAAAACTGGGCTAACCCGTTTGTCTCACAGCCAAAAGGTCGCTGGTTCAAGCCTCGGCTGGGTCAGTTGGCGTTTCTGTGTGGAGTTTGCATGTTCTCCTCGTGTTCGTGTGGGTTTCCTCTGGGTGTTCCGGTTTCCCCCACAGTCCTAAGACATGTGGTATAAGTGAATTGGGTATGCTAAATTGGCCGTAGTGTATGTGTGAATGAGTGGGTATGAATTTTTCCCAGTTATGGGTTGCAGCTGGAAAGGCATCCTCTGTGTAAAACATATGATGGATAAGTTGGTGCTTCATTCTGCTGTGGCGACCCCAGATTAATAAGGGTACTATGCCGAAAAGAAAATTAACAAACCAAAAACCGATTTCCAGAAATATTTTGTCCAAATATCTGTAAAATAATGTCAAATAAATAAATAATGAGGCAGGAGAATTGGGGTTAGAAAAAATATCTCTAAAAGAATGGAGCCGGGCTGACTGTGGCTTTAACAGAGACTGTGAGAGATGTGCCGAGGCTTGGCAGAGCAGTGCATTGGTGGAGAGAGCAGGCCAGGGCGAGCTCTGGTGTAATGGCTAACGAAATGAGATTAGCATTGGCCAGTGTTCCACAGACATCCTATCTCCACCAGTCTAATTGAATTCAAGCAGCAAACAAGGGTTTATATCTTTATGACTGGGAGGGAGACAGTATTGAAAACACTGACAAGGGCCATTGTTGTATCTCGAATGGGATTGTTTATGCTTGTGCAGCAGTGTGTGTGTGTCATGGATTGTCCTGCTGTTTTATCTCTTTTTTTAAATACACCTCCCCCATTTTAAGTACTGTTAGGTATTTCAATTTACATAATTCAACATTTAAATGTGATCAACTCATTAAAAAGAAACTTTTTTTTATTAAGTTACATATTGGAGTTGTAAAAACAAACAAAATCGTATTAAATACAAGATCATTTTGAATAATGAAATGAAAAGCAAATTAAAAACAGGTAGGCGCCTTTGATTATTTACTTAATTATTTATACTCTCTGTGGAGTATTCTCATGTATAGTCATCATTTTCTACATAAAATAATTCTAAACAATGTAAAGAACAGCCTTGATATCTTGAATTTTGATGTCTTTGATATACAGTTAAGTCCATACATATTTGGACATCGTCACAATTCTAACATTTTCTAACAATTCTAACAAAATCAATTTGAAATGAAATGAACAAGATGTGCTTTAACTGCAGACTGTCAGCTTTAACTTGAGGGTATTTAAATCCAAATCAGGTGAATGCTGTAGGAATTACAACAGTTTGCATATGTGCCTCCCACTTGTTAAGGGTTCAAAAGTAATTGGACAATTGGCTTCTAATCTGTTTCATGGCCAGGTGTGTGTTATTCCCTCTTTATCCCAATTACAATGAGCAGATAAAAGATCCAGAGTTTATTTCAAGTGTGCTATTTGCATTTGGAATCTGTTACTGTCAACTCTCAAGATAAGATCCAAAGAGCTGTCACTATCAGTCAAGCAAGCCATCTTTAGGCTGAAAAAACAACACAAACCTATCTGGGAGATAGCAAAAACATTAGGCATGGCCAAAACAACTGCTTGTAACTTTCTTAAAAAGAAAGAATGCACCAGTGAGCTCAGCAACTTTTGGACCCTTAACAAGTGGGAGGCACATATGCAAACTGTTGTAATTCCTACAGCGTTCACATGATTTGAATGTAAATACCCTCAAATTAAATATGACAGTCGGCAGTTAAAGCACATCTTGTTTGTTTCATTTCAAGTCCATCATGTTGGTGTATAGGGCCAAAAATGTTATTGTGTCAATGTCTAAACGTTTATGGACCTAAATGTATATTTAAAACTGCAGCAAATCTGACATACAATTGTTGAAGTTGAAATTTAATTGACACACACATTTAATTGACAGAGCAGGAAATAAGCAGAAGGAAAGTGAGTGAGTTTATGAATAGTTACAGTATGCTGTAGCTTTTACAAAAAGTAAAAAAAAACTTGTAGACTAAATACTCTAATATCCAGCAAGCACACAATGTCATGAAACATTAAAATTAGGTTAGATAGTAACATTTTAGTTTAGGTCACAATTCATGCTATTAACTACAGCTTATTATCTACCTATTACTAAGATATTAACTATTCATTAATAGTCATGGTCTTATTCTGCATTCCTAATCCTACCCAAAATCTACACCCAATTTCTATCTTACAAACCAGTAGTGTTAGTTAATAGTTTATAGTTAATACAGTGAATTGTGACCTAAACTAAAGTGTTACCGGTTAGATTTAGGTTGGGATGACAGGTGACCAAAATTTTATGTGTAGCCAGTGTCTAAGAACACCATTATTTTTATGTCCAATAACGACGTCAAATGATGTTGACATTTGTTTGATTTTAGGTTGTGTTTAAAAGTGACCAAAATCCAATGTCGAGCCAACATCTTAAACCAACAACATATCGACGTCAAATACTGACATTTATTCTTTAGGTATGGCAACCAAAATCCAATGTCTGATAGACGTCATAGTAGTAATGTCCACACAGCATCAAGCTGTAACATCATTAGATGTTGATATTTTATTGTTTTTATGTTGTGTTGGAAAGTGCCCAAATCCAACGTCTGTCCTACGATGGGTTCTGATCTTAACTGGATTTTCATTTCCACCTAAAATGCAATGTCCAACGGCATTGGGGTACAATGTCAATCTGACGTAATGTTGACGTCCTATGCCTGCTGTGTATATATGCTCACAGCAAGCCTATAATAGCTACACTTAAATATGGTTTAAAAAAATGCTAGTCATTTTATTTACTTTTACTATAAATTATTATAATACTTGTTCATGTGTTAGCATTACATTGGATGCACACA
Source organism: Danio aesculapii (assembly GCF_903798145.1). NCBI lineage: Eukaryota > Metazoa > Chordata > Actinopteri > Cypriniformes > Danionidae > Danio > Danio aesculapii. The sequence goes on along the minus strand of NC_079436.1, from coordinate 18,354,215 downwards.
TAGACTAGATGATCATGTTAACAACATTAAGCATTAAAACTTAATGAGAAAAACTTTCTTTCAAATTCCACCACAGCTTCGTCCAATATGTCTTGCTTGTCGTCCTTCAAAAAAGAATCAGCTATAGGATGTTGTCATAATTTGTGGCAATTCCATCAATATTTATGTCATATAAGCTGCAATTAACAATCTTTTCCTTTGGTCTTATACCTGCTTCCCTGTTTGACAGTAAATTCATCAACTGTAGCATCAGTTTCTAATAAAGAAATTGTTTTGCCACATATCAGTCACATAATTAACATAAAATAACTGGGTTATCTTGACACACGTTTATGTACCGTTCATGAAATTTTGGTGGAAAAATCTACCGGAAAGCAAAAGTCCCAACTAAAGTCACAGTTTTTCTGCCATTCCAGGGACTGATCTGACTTTTGCACATGTAGGGTGTTGCCACCTTAAACTCGGTCACCACAAATAAGGGAGATCTTAAAGTCTGTATGCAGTCTCTAATAGATAATAAGTGTGTTAACAAAATGAAAAACGGGAGGTGTTTCTGTACTGAAAGTAATCCCAGAAAAATCAGTGTTTAGATAGCAAAACTCTGATATTATTTTTGCTTAAAATTAATTTCAGTATTTATCATGTTATTAGTGAATATATAATGCTGTCTCATGAATATATAATAATCTCATATTAGATGAATGACTTCAGAATTTTTGAAGTCTATGTGATTTAAAGTGGAGTAAACATCGAGCTGCTGATTTTGTTTAATAAAACACAAGATGCAAATGTTTTGCAACATGCTAAAATTTGCAATTTATTTCCAGGAAAAATATATGCAAATGCTGTCAGCTCATAACAGCTGTATTAAAAGGACAGCTAGATGACAGCTAGCATTAGAGGACACTCTACAATTTTGCAAATATTGCAGCTGTTGAACAACATAATGTACTTTTAAGGCTTTTTAGTCAAGAATGTAGTTGTTTAGATTGCAACTATGCAGTTTATTTATAAGGACAGTGCCTATTTTAAATATTTATAATTTCTGAGAGACAGCGTGTCGGCGGCCATTAGCCTGTCATTGAGCAGACCAAAAACGGTTAATGTTGTCCATCCACAAGATGGCAACAGAGACTGCATAATAAGCCATTAGAGGAGGAAAAAACCCAGCGTAATTTCTAACTGCAGCTGATCAAATCATTATAAAATTGGTATGTAACTTTCTAAGTCGATCTCTCTCTTTACTTCTTGGTAGGCCATATGTTTCTAATGAGTCTCCTGTTTTCATTCCTGCAGACTAGTTCAGTAAACAGAAAAGTCTGGTTCATGATGTTTCTGCATGTGTTTCTCCTCATTTGTGGTGAGTTTGACACTTTTATCATTTTGGCACAGCCACAGAGTTTGTGTTGCTTTGGCTTTTTTGGGGTTAATTTTTGTGAAATTCTGCAACAGAGAAGTACAGGGAAATGTCTGTAGACTGATGGAATTTCATGCTGTTGAGCCTTATAATCTTGAAATGTCAGCAAAATGTCACCATATGTCAATAAATCAGGTGAATACAACATGTATGTGCAAGAAGATCAATTGCTGGAGATTGCGTAAATGTAGATTGCTGTAAATGACGGCAGCCTTGTTCAGAGACCATGTCTTTTTCCACGCGCAAGTTTGTTATTTCCAATGTTATTTCCTTGTTATTTCTTACAATCTCTTACAAAAACTTACGATCAGCTTCATATTTTGTATGAAATATACACATATCAGCAGACTAATGATCTCAGACCCTCTGAGTAAACAGTTGAAAGCTGCCTAAAAATCTACCCCCCCCGATGACCCCCCCGAGCGGCGGTTAAATTGTTGAGCGTTGACCGGTCCACAGTGACAACATCGATGATAATACATGTCTGTCAAGCTTATTTACATTTAAAAACAATGGACAAGTAGCACATTGGAATGGAAATAGCTTTCTGTGTCAAAGGCTATGATCTGTATGAATGCTGTTTTTGTCCAAATCACATGATCTGCACAGCGCGACTAGTCGACATCAATCAAAGAATGTTATGCCAGTGCATTAAAGTCAACCAATTGACTAGTCAAGTAGTCTGTGCAACCTCTAGTTCAAAACCTTGATCCTAGTCTATCACTTACTGCAATAAACTGAAATAGCTCATTTTTATGGCTATACAACTTTGACGCTTCTTTTCTCAGAAAAAGATTATGTGACTTCAGCCGAGCTTTCACATAAAGGGGTCACGATATTCCTAACTAATCATTTGCAAGCATGCCTCTTTCACCTCTTCAGTCTTTCATAGTGAATGGAAATGAAAGGCTCTCTGTGAACCAGCCTTCTGCTAATGCCAATTAGTGCAGGTCAAAGGTCACCAGTCTATAAAGCACCACTCACGTCATGCTAATAGCTGTAATGATTATTGCCACATTCACATCTACAACTCTACAGGTACCAGCGGATGAGGCCGGTCAAATTAGTTTTGCCCACCCCATAGAGAATTTAAATGCAGGGAAAACGTGTTCATTGAAGTCTCAAAGCTAGTGAATAGTTAACAGATCTATTTTTAGCCCAATGCAGATTGCCTTCAGAACAACAAAATGTAAACACACTTTATAAATAAGATGTTTCTGGTAAAATTGGACCAGTGGGTGACATAATAAGATGTCCTGCATGGGGTCACTGAGGTGAATACAGTCATTTTCAAGCATTTATTAGCTTTCCAATTTAATGTTCATAGTATTGTACCCTCTACTGGTTAGCTCATGAAATTCACACTCGTTTTAAAGGCCTAGTGTTGGATAACAAGGTTAAAAGAATGTTAAAAATCTAGACTGCTGCTGTATTAAGGGTTTTATATGGAAAAAATCAAATGGAGGACGTTTTAAAATATATTATTTAGAGTGTATATATATCAAAAAGAAAATCTCAGAGGGCATCAATTGTTGATATTGTATGAAACAAAGAAGTGTTGTTAGAGCAGAATAGACTATATCAAGATTTCTGAAATAGTGTATTTTGGAATAATCAGAGTGTGAAGAAACCGTTTCTGAATATCAAAAAGGTACGTCTATAACGTCTTTCAAAGGAGTGCTGTTATGGCAGATAAATATGTTGAAAGCAATGGCTTAAAGGGATAATTAACAACTTTTTTTTATTCTCTCATTCTCTAGATTAAATTGTTTTAAAATTAATTAAATAAAGCTAAACCAATTTCAGATATTATAATTTTTTGACAACACAATTACAAATGTTGACTTCAGAAGTTAAGAAATCAATATTTGTTGGAATAACGCTGATTTTCAGTCAGAATGAAAATAATGATACAATGAAAATATTTGTTATTTTGACCAATTGTCAGCAATGTGTTAAAATGCCAATACTTTTATTTAGAATTGGGATGAAATGTTCTTAAACTTCCCATTAGTTAATTAAAAAATTGGAATAATTATGTAAAAATGCTATTAAATAAAGCACAATAAAAAATATTAACAGATGCAGCTTTTGCTTTTAATAATCTGTTAGTGAATGTAAAAATTAAAACCTGAGTTGAATCAGTTTCAATAAATACTACCATCATGATAAAATAACATTGTAATTTGCTCACACTGATGTTATTTTAAACATTCACGATTTACTTATTGTCTTTTCCTCACCAAACAATGGAACATTCTTCAAAATATCTTCTTTTTTGTTCCATATAAGAAATTAAGTCATACAGGGGTCCGTTTCCCAAACAACGACATAACTAATGTTGAACTATCATAGTATGATGCATCGTTAAGGAAATTACCTATGTAGTGACTAGAGTTTCCCCAAAACCGTAGATCCATCATTTGAACCACTTTAGTTACAACAAAAAACCTCTATAATGACGCTCTGAACGGGGCAGAGTAACAACTTCTTTAGAGAAAATGACCATAATTTTTTTAAATAAAATTATATTGTTTTACACACACGCACTTAAAAAAGCAAGTTAGTTTTAGTAAAAACATGCACTCGTTATATTAACTGAAATATATGTAAACGGCACATATAGGGCCACATTTACAGTAGGCTACTTATTGAGAAAAGTAATAATAATTATTATTATTAGTAGTAGTAGTAGTATTATCATCCTTGTTATTATTTTATCATTATTAAGCAGGATATTGTTTATTTTTATTTATTTATTTATTTTGACTTTTACAACTGTGACACGTTTAAACCACTGCAGAAATGTTCTAACCTCTAGGCCTATGTTATATACAGTAGGCTACAGATACATTTCTTAATAATTAACCTACTATAAATTAAAACCATTAACGTATGCTATGTTTTTTGTTTTATTTAAAAAAAAAAACCTAGAAAGCAAATTACACTTAAGAGAGATGACTGTAATGTTTTTTTTTTTTTTTTTTTTTAATCATTCCGAGTTTAAATGTTGGAATGTTCTAAATGAATAGGGCATGGGGGGATAACTAGGAATGGAACACAACCAGGAACTATACTTAACTACAGCTCTAGTGGTGTAGTTACAAGCATACAAGTTTGCGACGCAGTTTGCGATTGTTTGTTGTAATGACGGATTTGGTAAACACTAAATTAATGAACTATGTTTGTAATGATGAAATTTGTGACCTTATTGGCTAACAATGGTTTTCAGAAATGCACCCCTGGTTAGGAACAACATGAGGATTTTTAAAATTTATTTATTCTTTTCTTCCTATTTCCTTAATAATTCTTCTAATGGACAATTAAGAATTATAGAAGCAGAATTCATAGTCAACTAACTGTTCTTTAATCAATATAAATAGTTTGTGTAACATATTTGTTTGCTTGTTCTCCACATTAAGAGTGAAATCATCCGTCTCTCTCTGTGTGCCTTTGGAAAAGACATGGCCATTAATGATGAGCTGGAGCTTCGCTGTGTCACATGTGGGCGTTACAACAGAAAGGTCAATATTATTTTTCTAATATGGCACTTAGGAAGGGGAGCAGGAGGAGGAATGAGGGAGTGCTCTCGCTTGTCTTATTAACATTTATGAATAATTTAACCTGGCACGCCTGGCCACAGTCCAGACACATCATTTCTTAATTGCAATCAGAGGGAGGAAGTTGGCTGATGCACAGTGATGTATGAATGACAGAAATAGGAGGATGCAGATCCAGCACACGGCTCACTGTAATAAGCATCACACTTTGACTCTTTACTGACCTTATTATATAAGGATTGCAATGTTTTTTTTTTGGTGTGCCTAAATCGTTGATGCTCATAATCATGTTTCAATGCTTGACATCTCAGCTGCCATTATCAGTATAAATTTAGTCAAACTAAAGTACATGGAGAAATGGACACTGCTGGATGTAACAGCTCATGGAAACCAGTGCAATGCCTTAATTAATATTTAGAATGCATTATAATATTGTACTGTACATTCTATCCAAAATTCAAAACAAAGCAAGAAAAGAAATCTGAAAAATATAAGTAGCTTCTAATTTAATGAAGCCTACTTGCTGACAACGTAAACGCAACTTTATAAAGCAGAAAAATGAGCGACTGTTTAATAAACATATTATATAATAAATAACTATATTTAAATCTTTATATTCCTAATTCAAATAAATGTATATATTATTAAAATAATTCATTTTCAGTCTTTTTATTCATTCATTCATTTTCTTTTCGCGGCTTAGTCGCTTTATTAATCTGGGGTCACCACAGCGGAATGAACCATCAACTTATCCAGCATATGTTTTTACGCAGCGGATGCCCTTCCAGCTGCAACCCATTACTGGGAAACCTTCAGTCATTTTATTGTAATTGTATCCTTGTATATCTTTATATATATATATATATGTGTGTGTGTATGTATGTATGCATGTATGTATATATTTGTATATATATATATATATATATATATATATATATATATATATATATATATATATATATATATATATATATATATATATATATATATGTATATATACAGTTAAAGGTAGAATTATTAGCCCTCCTTTGAAATATTTCCCAAATGATGTTAAACAGAGCAAGGAAATTTTCATAGTAGTCTGATAATATTTTTTCTTCTGGAGAAAGTTTTTTTATTTGTTTTATTTCGGCTAGAATAAAAGCAGTTTTTTATTTTTTTTATACAATATAATATTATTATATTAAGTTATACAATAACTTGCCTAATTACCCTAACCTGCCTAATTAACCTAGTTAAGCCTTTAAATGTCACTTAAAGCTGTATTGAAGTGTCTTGAAAAATATCTAGTCAAATATTATTTACTGTCATCAAGGCAAAGATAAAAGAAATCAGTTATTAAAACTATTATGTTTAGAAATGTGCTGAAAAAAATCTGCTCTCCGTTAAACAGAAATTGGGTAAAAAATAAACAGGGGGGCTAATAATTCAGGGGAGATAATAACTTCAATTGTATATGTATATATATATATATATATATTACTGTTGTAAAGTAAGTGACAATATGATTGACAATATTATGGTCGACACCCCCAGTCTCTCCAGCTTAATATCAAGCAAGTAAAACAAAAGTAGTGCAGGTTTTAGTCAGTATCTGTGAGGCTGCTGAAATGTGTTTCTGGCAGCTAATAATGAGCACGCTTAGGGGACTTCAGTAAATTTGCTGAACCTTCTCATCGAGCTTGGCATGATTGCTAATTTTTCAAAGGCAAACATTTTTACAAAGCAAGTTAAGTCGCGGGCCAAATTAATGGAGTTCCAGTGCAAACTTTAGATTTATGGCGGCCTGGTTTTCGTTCTAATCCCTTGTTATTGTGTGGTTATAATAAATGATGAAATAACTCTGACATGTCTGGCTGCTGTTTTTCAAAAGCACCGTTTTCCTGCATTTCACACACTCAGAGAACGAGCGGCCTGTATCTCTAAGATGAAAACGATAGCGTTTTAATTAACTCGCTCTTCAGTTTTGTCCACTGCACCCAATCGGATGTTTATTTGCAGATGTAACAATTATAGAAAGATCATATTAACACAACAGAGACGGAGCGTAAACCTCCCAGACTCGTGTTTGTATCGGCTCCAGTGAATGCTTTGTTTTGCTAAACAAATCAATTGGGACATTAAAGGAACCGGTATAAACATCATTAGAACGATTTGTTCTGGGTCTGTGTCTAAACCTGCTTTTCAAGAAGCCTAAGCAATCTGACGAAATGCAGATTCAATTATTTCAACTCAGATTTATTCAACTGTGATTTTTTTTAGGGGTAATGCTTGAGATAACACTTTAGGAAAAAAATCTGATCTCTATTAATGACTAATGACTGCACTTATAGCTCACTATTATTATGCACCCTCGCAAATCTTTTTTTTTTTCTTCTGAACTTTATAAATACTATCAATTTTAGAAATCAATAAGCATGTCTAACTGATTACAATCTTAAAACATTTCAATTTAACAACAATCTACTAAGAGTTATTTTTTTAGGGACCCTGTAAATAAGATCAGGAAAAATAGTATTGGGATATTTATAATTGTCTCTCAACTAGGCAGTAAATATCACTGATTATGCACAAACCTGATCTAAAATGTTGCAGGTTTCACACTTCACCAGAAGCATCCAGGTTGCCTTATTGATAATATGAGTATCCTTGCATAAGGTCTATTGGGTGTTAATTCAAGCGGTATCAGAATACTAATAAAATGGCAATTTACACTCACCGGCCACTTTATTAGGTACACCTTACTAGTACCAGGTTGGACTTCCTTTTGCCTTTAGAACTGCCTTAATCCTTCATGGCATAGATTCAACAAGGTACTGGAAATATTCCTCAGAGATTTTGGTCCATATTGACATGATAGCATCACGCAGTAGCTGCAGATTTGTCGGCTGCACATCCATGATGCGAATCTCTCGTTCCACCACATCACAAATGTGCTCTATTGGATTGGGTTCTGATGACTGTGGAGACCATTTGAGCACGGTAAACTCTTTGTCATGTTCAAGATACCAGTCTGAGATGATTCGCTCTTTATGTCATTGCGTTATTCTGCTGGAAGTAGCCATCAGAAGATGGGTACACTGTGGTCATAAAGGGATGGACATGGTCAGTAACAATACTCAGGTAGGCTGTGGCATTGCACAAGATGCTCAATTGGTACTAATTGACCCAAAGTGTGCCAAAAAAATTCCCCACACCATTACACCACCAACCTGAAAAGGCAGGATTGATCCATGCTTTCATGGCGTTGATGCCAAATTCTGATCCTACTATCCGAATGTCGCAGCGGAAATCGAGACCAGGGAACATTTTTTTCCAGTCTTCTATTGTCCAATTTTGGTGAGCCTGTGCGAATTGTAGCCTCAGTTTCCTGTTCTTACCTGACAGGAGTGGCATTCGGTGTGGTCTTCTGCTGCTTTAGCCCATCAGCCTCAAGGTTGGATGTGTTGTGCGTTCAGAGATGCTCTTCTGCATACCTCGGTTGTAACGAGTTGTTTGAGTAACTGTTGCCTTACTATCAGCTGGAACCAGTCTGGCCATTTGCGCCCACAGAACTGCCACTCACTGGATATTTTCTCTTTTTCGGACCATTCTCTGTAAACCCTAGAGATGGTTGTGCGTGAAAATCTCAGTAGATCAGCAGTTTCTGAAATACTCAAACCAGCCTGTCTGGCACTAACAATCATGCCACATTGAAAATCACTTAAATCATCTTTCTTTCCCATTCTGATGCTCTGTTTAAACTGCAACAGATCATCTTGACCATGTCTACATGCCTAAATGCATTAAGTTACGGCCATGTTATTGGCTGATTAGAAATTTGCGTTAATGAGCAGATGCACAGGTGTACCTAATAAAGTGACTGGTAGATGTGTAAGTAGTATGTAACTACAGTGTATGTACACACTAGTATTTACTTATGTATTTACTTACTTATGTAAGTTGAAATATGAAACAGGACTCCAGTGACAACACTATGAAAGTACACATCTGTAACAAGAATTACAGAAGTGCATTGTGTTTCCCACTTCCACACCTGTTTGCATACCATGTACTTCTGAACACTGTATTAGAATAAGAATGGTAGCACTAACGCTGCATTGAAAGGTTTTACCTTGTGATACCAGTGTAATTACAGGGTAAATCCTCAGTAACTCTCCACTCAATGTAAAGTGTAAAATGGTCACAAATGACTGTGTAATATATAAATCCTAAACCTTTGTGCAACTGTTTAACAACGGCAAACTTCTGATAGTGTAGATAGAAATATACAAATGCCTTATGTTTATATGTTGTTTTAAGGTAAACCGTAGAAGGTAAATTGTAGAAGGTTAATCGTAAAAACACATCAGTAATTCACATTAAAGGGGTAGTTTACCAAAGATTGTGTTATTAATGTACTGTTACACATTTGTACATGTTACATGTGTGTAGTTACATCCGTATTATTTATTTTAAGTAAATACTATGTATCAGTGTGTACATACACTGTAGTAACATACTACGTACACATCTAATTACTGTGTAAGTTTATAGGTATAAGCAGTGGCGCTACTAGCCGCCATGGGCCCTATGCCATGTTGACATTGAGAAAAGGGGGGGGGGGTTATGGGGGGGATGTGTTGGGGGTATTGGTATCGTGGCTGATATTGAACATTGGGGGTGGGAGGGGGGTAGTTGGTATCATGGCTGAAAGTGAAGAGCGGGGGGGACGTGGGTAGGGGGGTATTGGTAGCTGAAAGTGAAGAGCGGGGGGAGGGGGGTCGGTGTAAGACGGGAGAGAATTTTGATAATGTCCCCCTAAATGTATGAGCCCTTACAATCTTCCAAACTAAATTGTAAAAGAATATTTTGTCTTTTTAGTACTGTAGATCTATTATATGAGAGCAATACTTAGTTGCCAAAAAGTGGTTCTAATTGGATTTGCATTGCAAACTCAAACTCAAAATCATTTAGCAAAAATCTGCTGATTTTTTGGACAAAATTCTGCTTAGAAATGGCAATAAAAAATAAAATAAAAAAATCAGCAGATTATGTTTAGCCATGTTGCTGAAGTGATACAATGAGACGATTTGCTGTCATGATGATTTGTTTAAAAAGTGTTTGTACGTAAATATGTCTTGTGATGTAATAATTACCAACAAACATCAAGTAAAGAAAGCCTGCTTCGTAAATAATACATGCTAAAAATGTTTATTAATCACATTTAGCAGTCACACAATTATCTTTGATAGTTCCAATTATTAATATTCCTCCTTTACTATTTATTTATGGCCAGTCATACCAGAGCAAACATTATCACTTCAATCAATCAATCAATCAATCAATCAATCAATCAATCAATCAATCAATCAATCAATCAATCAATCAATCAATCAATCAATCAATCCTCCATCTCGCATCTCATGGTCATCCCTTGAGGGAAAAGGGACAAAAAGGCACATTGCACTGTCGAGTTGTTTTTTGAAGAATGCAACTCTTTCAGTGCCAGCGCAATTATTCTGGCATAACCGGCTTGGGAATATAAGGCAATTATTTCTGCCGGCTAATTATTCGTTTTCATAATAAAGGTAATTTTTCACCCTGCAATTAGAAGTGGAATGGATGCTCTTGCTGTTTTGTGTCGGTCGCTCTGTGACGGTGCGCTTCAGCAGACGAGATTAACAGGCAGGCCTCTCTTGGGCTCGTACGGTGTGGTCCTGCTAACCATTTTGATGCAGTCGATGATGGGACACACGCTCAGGCAGAGAGTGCAGCCGGTGCAGCTGTCCGTGATTACAGGAAGATGAGTCTCAGGGTCAAACTTAATAGCCTGCAAAAGAAGACCAAAAAAAAAGCTATTACATTAGAGCAATTATCCACTCTCCATAGGAGGATTTCCCCACTCATGGGAGAGCTTTTCAGAGAGGGGCAAGAAAAAAAATATGAAGCAACAACAATGACAAGCAGTGAGCACAACGTACTTGAAGGTAAATAATTGGCAGGATTATTTATTTTAGACTCTGTGTTTGGCTCTATATATTTGCAATATGAATGAAGCCATGGACTACAATCGAGTGACCTCCAAAGAAGACAACATGTAATTGGAAAACATTTGCTGGCTTTGTGTATTTTTGCAACCAAAATCATATAGCTGTAATTGCTTTCATGTGTAACACATGGAGTATCATAACACATTAGGGTTGGTTTTGATATATACAATGATTACTTAAACGTGCATAGATTTTGGTAAGGGAGTAAACCTTTTGTAAGTGTTTGTAACATTCATAAGCCCCTCAAAATACACATTATTTATTATTATTTTTCCTTCATAATATGTTACATCCCAGCATGTTTCGACCCAGATACATGTGTAGCTCATAGTTCAGTTCATCCTTATTTATCAGGGGTCATATCATAGTGAAATCAACCCTCAGCTTATCCAGCATTTGTTTTACGCAGCGGATGCCCTTCCAGCTGCAACCCACCACTGGGAAACATCCATACACACTCATTCACACACATACACTATGGACAATTTAGCATGTTTTTGGACTTGTGGGGGAAACCGGAGCACCCGGAGGAAACCCACGCCAACACGGGGAGAACATGCAAACTCCACACAGAAATGCCACCTGATCAAGCCGAGGCTTGAACAAATGACCTTCTTGCTGTGAGGCGATTGTGCTATCCACTGCGCCACCGTGCAGCTCTAACCGCCAACTTATCCAGCATATGTTTTACACAGTGGATGCCCTTTCAGCTGCAACTCAGTACTGGGAAACACCCATACACACTCATTCACACACACACACACACACACACACACACACACACACACACACACACACACACACACACACTCATATAATAAGGCCAATTTTGTTTACCCAATTCACTTATAGCGCATGTATTTGGACTGTGGGGGAAACTAAAGCACCCAGAGGAAACCTACGCCAACATGGAGAGGACATGCAAACTCCACGCAGAAATGCCAACTGACCCAGCCCGAACTCAAAACAGTGACCTTCATGCTGTGAGCTGACAGTGCTAACCACTGAGCCACTGTGCCACCCCGTAAAGATTTATTATTAATTAAAAAAATTACTTAGTGCAAAAACATTCAAACCTGATATTCACTGATATTTACTCATATTTACTCAACAAAGGAAAGTAGCTGATTGGATACAACATGGATTTAGATGTCAATTATTAAGATATATAATAATAATTAAAATATTTACAAAATCATGATCCGGAATGGAAGGCTCGTCAACAGATTTTGAGTGCATATATGATGTAATTAACGTTGTGTGTGTTTGTACCTGGTATCCCGAGTCATTGCAGGTCATGTAGCATTTGCCGCAGTTGATGCACATCTCTGGATCCACCAGGGCCTGCACTTGTTCAGTGTTGTCCAGCTCTTGGTAGGCACCAATGTGCTTCAGCGCTCGGGCAATCACATCCTTCGCACAGAACAGAAGAAAAGACACGGGGATTAAACGGCAAGACAAACAGTGGTGGCATCTCAAAGAAACGGTTTGAAGGGGAGTGTTGAGTTCCTAAGTTAGCTTAATTAAATCAGTGCTGGAAAGAGCGGATGAGTTTTGATGTCTGACTGCTAGTTTGTGATCTCCATTTCCTCCTAGAGATCCCTCACAGCATAATCACCCCCAGAAATAAAGCCGTTTGTTTTGTTATGAGCAGCAAATACTGCATATGCTACAAGACAGACTCATGGTACAGGACAGGCTAATGAGAAACTGTAGATTCAACACCTTTATGGTCATTTTAAACATTATTGTGATTAATAGCAAAAGTCTGTGAGATGCTATGATTTAAACATGTTCACTGGTTAAAAGATACGTTAAAGATACATTTAAATTATGTTATTTATTACCTTTACATCATTCTAATTCCCTGAAACCTTTGTTTATTTTCAGAACATAAATTAAGAAATTTTAGATGAAATCCTGGAGCTCTCTCATCCTCCATTGATAGCAAAACATTCAAAGTCCAAATAAGGAACCAAAAATATTGCCAACACATTTCCCTAAGATGTCAGGGGTGATCATATGAAGTTTCATGAACTATTTTTGGGCACCAAAAAATAAGTAAAAGTAACTGTTCACCTATGTCTCCCCATCAGATCAGGGTGTGCATATACTACAGGGAATACAATGATTGTATGCTGCACTGATGAATCTAATGGCCATACATTGTACTGCCAATAGTAAACCCTGATCTGTCACAGAAGAGAAGATATTGTCATACTGTCATACTGTTCTCACAGGTTTTTGGTACGCAAAATGTTTTTGGAGCTTCATAAGATTACAGTTGAACCACTGATGTTACATGCAATGTTGTGACAATGTTTTTGGCTCCTTTTCAGGATTTTGACCCTCGTTGTCTATGGAGGATGAGGGAGCTCTCAGATTTCATCAAAAATATCTTAGTTTGTGTGTTTGAAGATGAATCTCGGTCATTAGAAAAAAGGTCTTAGGAGTAATTATTAACAGAATTACATTTTTTGGTGAACTAATGCTTTAATTGTTTCCTTGTTACACTGAAAACAATTGTCACCTCTAACTAAATACTTAATACCATCAAAAAATAGATTTTATGGGTTAAATCAGGTAGAAAAGACACAAAACATGCCTTTACAACTCCTCCGCCTACTCACTCATTGTTATCGTTTATTTACATTATATTTATATATTATATCTAATGTTATTAAATAAAAGTATTTATGCATTTTGGATTATTGCATAATAAATGCTCAATGGAAACAGCAAGATGCACATAAACTTTGAAAATACCCAATTAGGATAAACTTCATATTCAATTAAAAAATGTGCAAAAACTACAACAAAAAGAGTTTTACCAAATAAATCCAATTATGCGCATTAAAAAAAGTCATGTAATGATAAAAATGGGTGCACCTGACAGCATAATGGACAAACTAGTGGGCCGAACACATTGTAAAACATCTAAATTGCTGTTTTGGCCATTCTAAAATGCTTTACCCATTTCAGTAACATTAATATTACCTCCGGAACTGTCTTGAGCATCTGTGCTCCATTTCTCACGTCTCCAAATGCCACTACGCATTCATTGCATGTAGGCATTGTCTTCTGGTGCAAGTAATTCATTAAATAAGGAAAAGATTCATGCAGCTTCTCCTACGGCAGCATAATCCATTTTTCTTTTTGATATTTGACACCAGTCTACCAGAAAGTGACAATTGTGTTCTGTTTAATTCATTGGATGGAAATTCAATGAAATTTCCATCCAATTAAATTGGATGGGGCATTATTCTCAAATATTTTATGCGATATTTCAGTTTTGCCCATAAATTAAATTTGCAACTTTGGATGGAAACATAGCTAGTGATGGTGTAAAAATACTGAAAACAGCATCTGATAGCAGCAGGTCTATTTATGACAGTTATTATGGAGACAATTGCAGAACTATCATTCAAATGTTTTGGGTCAGTAATAGGTACGTTTTTAATTCTCCAAGGCATTTAAAAAGTGAAATCAAAAGTAAATTGCAATTTATTCCAGCAAAATTTTTAGCAGCCATTACTCCACACTGTAAAAAATGATAAGATGTTTTTAGTTAATTGTAACTTATTAAGTTAATCAGTTAATCACATTTTAACTAAATTTTAGAAGTTACGCAAGCTGTTTAAGTCAGTTCAATATAATGTAAGTTCAAATGACTTGATTCAGCTTAATAATTTAAGGCAACCAGTATTTTTTACAGTGCAGTCTTCAGTTGAGAAATGCTCATTTCATATTCATTATCAGTACTTAATATTTATTTTTTGTAGATACAGAGACACAATTTAATGATCAGAAAATTGAGTTATTGAAATGTTTATATTACAAATGTTGAAATTAAAATATCTAAAGCTCCCTTACTGAATAAAATCATCTTAAAAACATATTTTACTGACCCAATATATAAAATGATGGTGTACATACATACAAAAGTACTGAAAAGTAATAACAAATAACAGTTACTTTTTAAAAACATATTAAATTAAAACTATATATAACAAAATATGTAAACAAAATAAGCAATGCTTCCAATACTCAATAGTTGAATGAAATTTGAAGATCAGACTTACTTTGACATTAGGGATTGGTTTTTTGGAGATGTTAACTCTAGCAGCGCCGGAGTCCATGATGACATCACCGCTGGCATCCTTCTTGTACTTTGCTAGCGCTTGAGTCTTGATTTGCAAGTATGGTCCAAAGCTAGGCAGACTCTTAAAGATAGAAAAAATATATATTTAAAGTTTAAGGTATAGTTCAGGTACAGGACAGGTTAATGAGGAACTGCAGAATCAACACCTTCATGGACATTCTAAACATTATTGGGATTTTAGTAGCGAAAGTCTGTAAAATGCTATGATTAAACTTGTTCACTGGTTAAAAAATAAGTTAAGGATAACTCTAAATTATGATATTTATTACCCTTACATCATTCTGATCTACATAAACCCTAGTTTATCTTCAAAAACGCAAATTAAGATATTTTAGACGAAATCCTGGAGCTCTCTCATCCTACATTAATGTTCAAAGTCCAAACAAGGAACCAAAAACATGGTCAACACATTTCACCTGACATCAGTGGTGTTCATACAAAGTTCCATGAACCATTTTTGTTTGCCAAAAAACTACAAAAATCACTGTTCACCTATGTCTCCCTATCAGATCAGGGTGTACATATACTACAGGCATGTACAAAGATTTTATGTTGCACTGCTGAATCTAATGGCAATATATTGTACTGCCAATAGTAAACACTGATCTGTTACTGAAGAGAAGATATTGGTGAAAAGAGTCATGCTGGAACTGTACTGTACACCTAAAGATTCTAATTCAGTCATCATTCACTTGTTTCAAACCAGGGAGAAGAGCTGAAAACCGGTATCCATTGACTTTCATTGTATTTATTTATTTTTTTATTGGATGCCAATGGCTACTAGTTTCTAATATTCTTTAAAATATGTTATTTTTGTGTTCAACAGAAAGAGAAAAAACTTATAAAGCTTTGAAAGCACTTGAGGGTCAGTAAAGGGTGATATATTTTAACATTGGGTGAAATATCCATTTAATACACACCAATAAACTTTGATTTATGAATTTCTATATATTTTCTCTATGAATATACATGAACTACTCATCCATTCAGCATTATAAAAATGTATGTTAATTACTGTTTAATGAAAGTTAGTTATTAGAAATTTATAACAAGACAAGATAGACATAAAACACCTGAGGCGTGGACGTTTCATATGCATATTTAAATAAAACCAGACTTTTTACTCCGATTTAATGGAAGGTGTGATAAAACATCCTTGCTATCACTTCCCGCATCCATTTAGAACAAAAGTGGTTGTAGTGCCATCTTTGCCTCAGAGTCCTGCACATACGCCTGACCCTCCAGAGCAGCGGGGCTAAAGAGGCGATTCGTATTCACAGTCACACTCTCATACCAACGCAGTGAGCCTGAGAGGTGGCCATAAAAGAGCCTGGAGGCTTCGTTCTCCAAAGGCCATTCGAGAGGAAACGCCGGCTCCACTGACGAGAAATCAAGTTTGCCACAAAATTAGCCATCCTTTTAATGGAGCCATAAAGCGAATCTGCAATGAATTGTTAGGAAATCGTATAATACTACCGGTAATTGCAAGGATTAGCTGGTCAAACTAATGGTTTGACACTAAAATGGTAATGAATGGTAATTTGAGGGAAATGGACTTATGGGTTGCTGATGGGCACCGCTTCCAATAACTGATATTTTCATCATCATCTTTTTTTTTTTTTATATATAAATGCTCTTTCATGAAGAAGTCTTTTTTGGAGGCTAATTATCATATTGATAATTCGAAACGTTCAAGCAAACACTGAATATTCTTAATGATGGTTTCGTTCTGCGTTTCTCCTCGTGACCTCTCTGCAGAAGAATGGAGGATTTTAACAACAGCCTATTCCACCTTTCCTGCAACAAGTATTCCTTTCAACGCCTGCTGCAAATCCATTCGTCCCAACGATGGGACATTTAAATTGGTCTAGCATTTTCCCAGTCACACAATCTCCTCAAAGCTGTCATCCACAAGCGTCTGTAACCCTTCATTTCCACCATGGCCAGATGGAAGTGTCTCTGCCGCAAAGGAAAAATCAAAACACGACGAGACTTAGTTATTAGTTGAGCGCGTCAAACTTCTTACAAGAGTGTTGTTTTTTTAAAAGAGGGTCATTTGATGCATTTCATGTTTGTAGTATGTGTGCGCGTGTGTGTGTGTGTGTGTGTGTGTTATGTAGCTGTTTGTATATGTATAAGTTTTGCAAAGTTGCAAAGCTCAAAGTCACCCACAAAACAATATTTTTCCATCTAAAATAAAAACCCAGCTGAAAAACCCTCATTCCAAATTTCCCTCACATGTCGAAAGTCACTATGTGGAAATACTTGCATAATTTCATCATTGTTGTTTTTTTGATGTTATGTCGCAGGGATTTGGGGAAACAAAACACTTTATTTGGCCTTCAGAAAGTGGGGGTTGATATCAACTGTTGGTGCTCCAACTTTATATTATAAACAAGTAAACAATGTAGTCAAGTTGTTTTTAGGATATTTGTTAGACATTCATGGATTTCTATAACATTAAATAACGTTTCACATTCAGATCATGTATCAAATGCATAAAGATAACCAACCCAGGCTCATTCTGAAAACGTACTGCTATATACATTTCTGGAGATCGCAAAATATGTTCCAGGAGCTACTTTTTTGCAGTTTTTTTCACTAATCCACCAGAGGCCGATGTCTACGCTTTTTAAGATCTTAAATTTCTCTCACGAGTGCCATCTGCACCTGCTGCACCTGCAGTCCACAAGAGGCTGCTGTCGACTGACTGATTGACTGACCAATCGATTGGCCGACCCTCCTTCTTCCCTAAACCCAACCGATAGTGTTTTAAAAAGCACCGATTGACCAGCGCCCACCCTCTTACCTAAACCCAACGGACAGTGTTTTCAAAAGCAATCCAGAAAAAGAAAAGCCCTCGCCTGATCTTTACCACGTTTTTAGATTTTACAGCATTCTCACCCTATTATTTACTTGTTTAGTTTATTTTTTGGCTTCTGTTTTTGTCTTACCTAATTTCTGGAACCTTTGTTTGCTGGACTCGAACCCCATCAATGTGGTCAACTTCTCTCTGTGTCTCAAGTCAGCCAGCATACATGGCGAGCTACTGGACAAACTGGTAATAGCAGAAAAGCTGTCCATAAGGAGGTAAGCAGTCAGCTGGTAAGCACAAAAGATGAAATGCAGCCATACCTAATTCTGGCTACAAAATTCGCGATCTCCAGAAATGTATCTAGGTTTGCCTATGACCTATGCTAAAGTTAAAGGTAACAATGAGATGATTTGATACTGTAATTGTTTTAAGTTAGGTAGTGTCTCAAAAGTGCAAAACCCCTACAAAAATAAACAGATTTATTTTATTTGCCGTTTTATACCTTACAGTCAAGGAAATCAAGTTTGGTACATTTGATAGACTTCAACATGCTTTTGTTGTGATCGCTATGTGTGTGATCTGAACAAGACACCACATGAGCTGCCACAATCCTGTGATAACACATCTCAGGGGAAAAGAAAAGATAAAAGTGAATGTCTAATAAATGTGCATTATATATATATATATATATATATATATATATATATATATATATATATATATATATATATATATATATATATATATACACACACATATATATATATATATACATATATAAACATATATATACATACATACATATATACATACATATATATATACATATATATATATATATACATACATATATATATATATATATATATATATATATATATATATATATATATATATATATATATATATATATATATATATATATATATATATATATATATATATATATATATATATATATATATACGCATTTCTTAGCAACAAGAACAAACGCCTAAACATTGCCGACAGTGTATCCCTCAAAGTTGTTTAGAATTAAATGTTTAGAGAGGGTGTGTCCAAAGTCCCTATAAGGATAAGTCTTTGGTGTGACACAACGCGTACCTGTGGGTGCCTTTGATGTACTTCTTGATCCTTCTTACGTTCTTGTTGTAGCATCAGTGGCACCAAAATTAGGCACCGAAATTTATATGCTGATTTGGTGATTCTGCTTGTGAGCGACTGTTCTCACTCTCAGGTCACATCATTCAAAAGAATAGGGCCACATTGGCCTCCAAAAATGTCAACATGCTGGACTGTCTTAGCAACTGGCTGAATATAAAGGAGGACTAAACAAAATTGTTTCTACTTTATAATTAATGTTCTCAACTCTCAGCAATACAACTTTTCAATGAGTACAATTGTTTGTATTCATTACTTTATTATCATAATTTCCTAATTTCCATATTTGCAACGCCTGTATTTTGGCATTTTTTGCCATATATGTACATATATTTTGCCACATATATACATATATGTATATATATATATATATATATATATATATATATATATATATATATATATATATATATATATATATGTGGCAAAATATATGTACATAAATGGCAAAAAATGCCAAAATACAGGTGTTGCAAATATGGAAATTAGGAAATTATGATAATAAAGTAATGAATACAATGACCTATATCAATATATCAATAATGAATATATATATATATCTATATATATACACACACATATATATATCTATATATATACACACACATATATACACACACATATATATATATATATATATATATATATATATATATATATATATATATATATATATATGTATATATGTGGCAAAATATATGTACATATATGGCAAAAAATGCCAAAATACAGGCGTTGCAAATATGGAAATTAGGAAATTATGATAATAAAGTAATGAATACAAACAGTTGTACTCATTGAAAAGTTGTATTGCTGAGAGTTGAGAACATTAATTATAAAGTAGAAACAATTTTGTTTAGTCCTCCTTTATATTCAGCCAGTTGCTAAGACAGTCCAGCATGTTGACATTTTTGGAGGCCAATGTGGCCCTATTCTTTTGAATGATGTGACCTGCTCACAAGCAGAATCACCAAATCAGCATATAAATTTCGGTGCCTAATTTTGGTGCCACTGATGCTACAACAAGAACGTAAGAAGGATCAAGAAGTACATCAAAGGCACCCACAGGTACGCGTTGTGTCACACCAAAGACTTATTCTTATAGGGACTTTGGACACACCCTCTCTAAACATTTAATTCTAAACAACTTTGAGGGATACACTGTCGGCAATGTTTAGGCGTTTGTTCTTGTTGCTAGGAAATGCGCGCGCACACATTCATTCGGTGCTTCTGAAAAAACTATTGGTTGGGTTTAGGGAAAAAGTAGGGTGGGTCAGTCAATCAGTCGACAGCAGCCTCTCATGGATTTACGCGAAAACAGCAGGCGCTAAAGGCACACGAGAGAAATTTGAGATCTCAAAAAGCGTACACAATGGCTTCTGATGGATTCGTAAAATTAAAAACTGCAAAAAAGTACCTCCTGGGACGCATTTCATGATCTCAAGAAATGTAGCATGCATAAAAGTGTACAGTGTGTCATTCGTGATGAAACTTTACATTACATATTGTCAAAAGTGGCATCATATGACCTCTTTAAAAAAAGTAGCAAGCAGAAAGATAAAGAGGGGTATATCAGAGGAATCTGAGAAACAAATCTACGGTGGCGGTGTTGACTGCAGGACTAATGGCTAGCTTAAGGGGGGCGCATCCTCCATGTATTTATTTCCCTGTAGAGCTAACACTGGTGGCCCTGTTCTAATCCTGCATAAAAGCATTAGTCTCAGAGGCGCAGGCTGACAGTCTAATGAATCAAGCGCTCGAGCCCTGCAGCAGACAGTCTGAGGAAGCCATCGGGAGATAAACGTACACACACACAAACACACCGGCCCCATTCTCATGCTCACAAAAACACACAGGCCAGACACAGGCATGTCATTAACAGCGTATCAGTCAAAATAAACAGCAGGACAACTGGCTTGCTTGTGAAACCTTGATTACATGGCAACTTTCAACACTACTTTGTTTTTTAAGATGGTGACAGCTTACTATTAAAAAGAAACAGCCTGAGGGTGTGCCGTACAAAATATAAATGTCAAATTTTAGGGGCATTTTCTGACAGCACCAGTAAGAAGAAAAAAAGGTAATGGTTGGGGAAGTCCCAAAACTGAAGCTAACATGCAAATGCCAGATTAACCACTGTAAAATGAGATATTGTTGAATCAGAAGCAGGTTAATTTAGTTAACAAACTATATGTAAAACTTTAGTTTAGGTCACAATTCATGCTATTAACTACTGGCTTATTACCTGCCTTTTATTGTTCATTAGCAGTTATAAAGCCTGATTTTATTCTGCATCCATAATCCTACCCAAAACCTTAACACAACTCCTACCTAATAACTATTAATAAACAGCTAATTAGTAGTTTATTAAGCTAGCAGTGTTAATTAATGGTTTGTTAATACCATGAATTGTGACAGTTTTTGTATTAAGTTAAATAAATGAATAATGATAATCATAATAAAAATCAATAATACTCTGTCCTGCCAGGGTAGCAGTTTTCCTACAGAATTTCTTTTTTTTTTTAATGCAGATGCGTAAGAATTGTGAAACTCACAAGGAAACGTAACTGTAGATGTGTATAATTAGATCATTGGTTCTGATGCGTTTGTTTCTTGAACAGTTCGATATAAAATTAAATGTCCATAACTTTCAATCCATTTATTGTCCAAAATAAAAAAAAGGAAACCTCAAAATAAACATAAACCCATTCTCAAGTCCATCATGGTCAAAATGTTTGTTTGACCTTCTTCTACGCACTCCAGGTTATCGCTAGGAGAGCAAAAATACATTATACACCCTCTAGTGGTGTGAAAGAAAATCACAACCTAAAAAATGTACAGAAACTAATTTATGTTTTGTCAGTTTAGTGGATAACTCGTTTGAATTAATACATGTTCACTTGTATGAAGATGAAAGATTTTTCAAAGTAGGCATATGGGACCAAATCGCACCCCTATACCTAACCATTATTGGGGATGAGCAAATAGTACTAAATTGTACGAATGAAATCATACAAATTCTTATGATTTAACCACTAAATCAAAATGTTATGAATTGCCGTAAAATAGCATTGAAACTCTATTGCTGGTTGCATTTTCTTTTTGGCTACATTCATAGCATGTCCAAGTCATTAAATGTTTCCTTCTCGTGTGAATACAAAATGGAAACAGAATAATATCTTAATGGATATTGATCCTGGAATGCATACGTGGCAACCCAAAGCTGCAAGTGAGTGAATAAAACCATCTCAGGCCACATCACATTTTTAACAAACAAGATGTCATTTGTTCATAATTAACAAGACCCTAACAAGGTGAGTTGGGGGGGGGGGGGGGGGGGGGGGTTACAAGTTGTGAGTTATGAGTTATGAGTTACAAGTTGTGAGTTACAAGTTGTGAGTTATGGGTGTCAAACAGGAACTAGTGTGTGCCAGGTGCATGCTGGGAGTTGTGGTTTGTATATGTGGCATGTGTATAGTTCTCCAGCAATCCGCAGTAGCTAGATTGCTGGTGGCTGAAAAAGTAGGATTCCAGCAATTCACTCTGCAAGAGTAGTGCACAGGCTACTTTTATTTTGGGGGGGTTGGATTTTGCGTTGTCATTGAGCTGGAATATTTTTCCTGGACCTGGCAACCCTGATGATACTAAAATAACCATGACATTTCAACAACATATTTGTACCAAATTGGCAATATACTGTACACAGATGTAACACCAACATTTCAAGCCTGCAACATGAAAACTACATTAAAACTATACAGCCGACATATGTGAAAAATGTTTATAATAAAGTCACTAAACACAACAAATTTACTAAAAGTAAAATAAATTGTTTTTACTATTATTACAAAACCACATTAGTTACTTAACATTAGTTACTAATATATATACTCTCAGTGTACTGGTAGCAATTAACTTGCTTTAACTGAAGAAAAAAAATCACCTACATCTTAGATGGCCTTAGAGTTTTTTTTTTTATTTTGGTTTAAGTATCCCTTTAATGTAAAATAGCTCATTAATACTGTATTTATTTATTTTTATTTTAGTAATTTTTTATATGCATTGGCAGCTACGCTTAATTGCCCCACAGACTTGAAAAAAAGTATTTCTGTCACCATGTTTTTCATTATTTTCTGTGCTAATCAACATGCCACAGATGCTGTCCATTCAGCTTTGAACACAATTTCTTTAATGACATATAAAACACGCAATATCTTTTTTTTTCGTTTCTTGTTTTTTTTTTTTTTTTGCCTAAAACAGAAGCCAATCTGCTGTTCCAAAATTAAGCAAGAACTTTCAACAGGACAAACATTTATTTTAATACCCAGCCCACACAGACACAGGTGCCACAAAACAACCAAAAACACTCCATCACGACTCACTGCGAGGGGTGTGTGATATTAATTGTCAACGAAAATATTGTAATTTTTGTTTTAACAATGTATGAACTGACATTATCCAGCATCACTCACATTATGAAAAACAAACAAGCAAAAACTTGTCTTAAGCGTTCAAAATCATTCGCCTATTAGAATGAGCCTGAAGTTCTGAAAACAACAACAACAACAACAACAACAAAAATCCCTTCATGAATTTTAGTTTTCTATATTTTTAGGTCATGTATATATATATAGTTATATAAGTAATATCACACAAGCATTTGTGACATTTTCTCCAAAATTAGTGCATGATTGTGACGGCACATATTGATTGCTTAAAACAGATTAATGCATGAGAAGTGAGTTGCATTGATAGTTACACTTTAGACAAAATAATGTCACCTTCACCAACCAAAATAGTTCCAACCAAAGTCACAGCAACACTGCAATATTTTGTGGATGTGAAAAAATATTCTTTTAAATTTTTGATTTAAGTGCATTCATAAAGAATGAGAGCTGCTTGATTTGTTTTGCAGAAAAATACTACCCAACCCTCATACTCAACCCTCAAACTGAGTGTTCATCAGAAAGATATGACAAAATGTCATGACTACATTTGTATATATGTTGAGATGACTAGAAAAGTAAAAAAAAATAAGGCAGCAAGATTTTTTTTTACAGTGTAGAAATACAAATAATTAAACTAACTAAATCAATAAAAACAAAGCTAAGAGAAATCTAACTTTTCAAATCTATCCATGTCAGTTTGACCTGCATACAAATGAGAGGAGAATGGGGATTTTTAAGAATATCTGATTACATTTAGAAATGAAGCTCATTTAAATTTCAAACTGGAGTTAGAAACTTGCTTGTTTTCACATTTCAGTTTCTGTTTAATATGCTTGTAACCAAGTAGGCACAGTGACTACATAACGCTTATTTATGTGATTTGCTTGTTTAGTTGTTTTATTTATTTATTTTTTACTTTTAAGGCACCTTTTATATTTTTAAGGCACCTGATGCACTCTATGACCGGGTATGAAACACATTTGAGAAAATTCACAGGGAAAACGACTGAAATTGTATTACTTTGTAAAGAAAAAAAAATCCTTTTTTAAAGCTATGGTCTGTGTATTTAGTATTTTTGGATACCTCGTTAACTTTGACCCAAATATGGATTTGATTATGGGATATTGGAAGGTTTGACCAAAATATGGATTTTCTCCTAAAAAACTGTAATAAATATCTGAATAAGTAACATGTCTGCCACTTTTGTTCTATTCAACTAAGAAGAAACAAAAACAAAACATTAAAATACGTTGCTACCAATAGTAATAAAATCTAAGAATCCCTTTGCTCATATTATATCAATCAATGAAAAAAATATTATTATTGTTATACTTTGTTCTCAAATTGTTAATGTTAGAATCAGCATTGCATAAATATTCATATATACAAACTAATTACAATTATTGTTTCTCTGCTCAGAGAAAAAATTATACATACACACACACACACACACACACACACACACACACACACACGCACACACACACACACACACACATATATATATATATATATATATATATATATATATATATATATATATATATATATATATATATATATATATATATTTATATATATATACACACACAACAGTTCTGTCTGGTTCTTGAATCTAATAGGCTGATAGCGGAGCGATATTCTGCCAGTAATAGCACTCGACCAGCCTCACCCTTGTATTACTCCGCCCACATACAGCAAAAAGCATAGGACACTATACAGTTTGACAAATATTGCTGCTGTTGGATGACAAAATGTACTTTTGGGGCTTTTTTAGTCGAGAAGAAAGTTGTTTAAATTGCAACTATGCAATTTATTCATAATGATAGTGCCTATTTTTAAATATTTATAATTTCTGAGAGACAGCGCGTCGCCGCCTATTAGCCTGTCTGAGTAGAGCAAAGACGGTTGATGTTGTCCATCCACAAGATGGTGACAGAGATTGCATAATAAGCCCTTAGAGAAGGACTAACGTAGCGTAAGCGTAATGTTAAACTACACCTGATCAAATCAATTTAAAACTGGTAAGCAACTTTCTAAGTCGATATCTCTTATTTGTATGTTGTAGTGCTGTATTTTGGCCCTCAGACTATGCAGAGTCACTGATTCGATCCAAGACCAGCGACGAGATGATCCCAAGGTTTCCATATCCTGGACCAGGCCGTATCCTGAGCAGGTACTGTGGTGGTCATGGAGGAGTGGAGAGCATGAGACTGATTCCTGTGACGCTCCAGGGACAGATGAGTCTTTACTGAGGCCAGCTTCCAGCCTCCGCCGCTGAGACTGCAGCTCTGCACAAGACGTTTGGCCAGTGGAGAAATAAAAATGGTCATGCCCAACTGAGTCTGGTTTCTCTCAAGGTTGTTTTTCTTCACTTTCGCCAATTGGTGAAGTTTTTTTTCCCTCTCCGCTGTCGCCTCTAGCTTGCATGGTTGGGGATCTGTAGAGCTGCGCATTGTTGGATTTGCTCTTCAGTGATTGGACTCTCAGATTTTTTAACCACACTGAACTGAGCTAAACTGAACTGAACTTAAACACTATAAACTGAACTACACTGTTCCAATTTACTATGACCTTTTATGTGAAGCTGCTTTGACACAATCTACATTGTAAAAGCGCTATACAAATAAAGGTGAATTGAATTGAATTTTACCATAGTAATTGTAGTTTATTGAGTAAGATGGGACTCTTTGAGTAACTTTTTGGTTGGCCATCTGTTTCTAATGAGTCTCTTGTTTTCGCTACTACGGACTAGTTTAGTAAATAGAAAGAAAGAAGAAATGGCAGCATATATTTAGCGTTTTTCCTTATCTGGTAGTGATTGCGCTGCTTTTTTTCGGGGTTAATTATTGTGATCTCCTGATCACAACAGAGATATACTGTAGACTGTAATAGGGAGATATCTCTGTAGATTGATGGCATTTTATGCATTGGTTCAGACTTTTACTCTTAAAATGTCAACAAAATCACCTGTTTTGTCATCACTTTAGACATTACGCTAGAGAATCATTCAAATACTAGCTCTAAAGTAACGTTGGTAAATTAGTAATGGCTTCTGCTGTTCTGACATAAGCTGCAGGTCTGAATGAATGGTGGAAGAAAGTAGTTCCTCATAGAAAATTATTTTTAGACTCTCCATGTTGTATACTGTTGTATAAACGCAATACCACATGAGTTGCAGTGCGATGTGGCTGTATATCGTCACTGGTGGGACGCTAAGGCAACGCACATCTCCCACCAGTGCTGATATACAGCCACATTGCACTGCTACTTGTGTGATATTGCTCATATATATATATATATATATATATATATATATATATATATATATATATATATATATATATATATATATATATATATATATATAATATAAGTAACAATAAAAAAACTATTTAGCTACATTTTATTAGTTAAATAAAAATTCGACAATTAATAATGACAATTGCTCATTTTGTTATAATTATTATTTAATAATTTGTATAAAATTTAACACTTTTATTCCAATGGACTGATCTAAACAAAAAAATAAAAATAAATAAATAAATGATACAGTAATAGAAATACAGTAATAGAAAAACTCATGTCCTTTTGTCATTTTGACCTGTGAGGGCTATTTTAAAAGAATGCAGGTTAATTATCAGAATCAAAAAATCTCCCAAAATATAAAATTATTGCAGACCCCTATTATTATTGCAGGTCTTTCATGTCCTTCTCACATCCCACCAAAACCACACACAAAGCAACCCGACCACCATTTTGCCTCCGGCAGTCTTACGGGTAAGTGTTCACTACTTAAATGGCAACCAGCGGAAATCCCTGACTCCCATTCTAACTTCAGTCTTCCAGACACACAAACTTCAGTCTGCCCGCCTCATAGCAACCCATTCAGCCCTATTAGATGAGCGAGTCCTCCTTCTCTCTCTGTTTTCTGTTTAACAACGAGCCTCGGCATATCTGCTTTATGCTAATTCACTCTAAGATCATTCAGTGGACTCAAAGACGAGTCTACAAAGCATTACACTTAACAATAGAAAAGGAAAATATAATGATGGGGAGTCTTCACAAAGAATGTTTTTTACAAAGAAACACTGAAAGAAAAAGAAAATGCCATTTGCTTTGGGCGCCTGATAAACAGACAGGTTGAATACTCGCATATAAAAGCGTGCGCTAAACAACAGTTATACAAACGTGTTGGTTGGAAAAGAAATCTTTCTCTTTTCTGTCTTTCTATTGAGGAGGAGGCTCTTTTTTTTCTTTTTTGCTTTCTTTTTTTTTTTTTGCGGGTCCACTCCATGAGGAGTGCTGTTTTAATGAGAGGAGCTACACGCACTGCCAAATCTCATGTCCCGGGCAACCAGAAAGCCTCTGCTAATTAGATGCAGAGCTTTTCCAAAACACAGGGCTTGTCAATTCTCCCATCTCCCCTCTGGATTGTAAATCAAGAGTGCAGTGGAGGAAGGAGCGCACATTATGTCAGTGTGGGCTGAGTGATTTAAATTATACACGAATTAGAATGGAAGCCCGGCCTCCTCTGTTCTGTAGCATTACGCCGATCGCCAAGGGATTCGACGAGAGAGAAGCGTTAATCTTTATCCTTGCCTTGTAATGGGCGCTAATCGCACTTTTAAGAGCTAAGAAGACCTCACTCCACAGACATATACAGTAGCATGCAATGGAAAGGCGTTTCAGAAAGACGTCAGCTTAATGTTATTTTGGTCTGAATTTAGAAAGCTGTTGTGTCCGGCTGAGGCGTCATCACATGATTTCATTACCTGTGGAGAGTCTGACCTGCAGTGACATTGCTGACTCTGTCAAGATTAATCTTGCATTTCTGAGGTCTTCTGAATATGATCAAAGCTTTACTGGGGAAAAACTGCTGTATACAATTAACCAAATCCCTTTGTGTCTTCATCAAATTAAATTTATTCACATTTAAATGCAAAAGTCTGTTTTAATGTTTAAATGGCTTATGGGGAGTGTTGGGTTTATTTAGTTACAGAGTTTAGTTTAGTTACTGTAATTAAATTCCTTTTCCACTAATAAAGTATGGGATTATTTTTCATTTTTAGGTCATTTAATTTAGTTACTTATAATGTAATTGGCTTAAATACTGTAAATAAATTCTACAGTTTTGGATAAATCAGTTTTATAGAAGCAGATTAATTGTATTTTATGTTATGCAAATATACAGGAGGATTCAAAAAGAATATAACAACTTTAAAAATCTGCATTTAATCAAAGAAACATGTTGACAACAGCGCTCCTAGCGACCAAATGAGCAACCAAATGAAACTTCAGAGATTCCTTAAATCTATTACAGAAAGAGCTCAGGTCTCCAATTGTTCTTTGCAGAGTTCTTGATTTTAAAAGCTGTATATTAAAGAATAATACACATTTTCAACTGAAGACAGTTACATTTATTAAGATGATAGAACATGCTTAATAAACAATAAATTAAAACAATAATAATATAAGGTATTTATGAAACGTGGTGTCATTACATTACTTTTTAATATGATGTTTCAATTTTGTGCTGTTTTTTTCGAACTACTTATTTAAAATAGGCAGAATCAACACAATTCTAGAGGATTGTTTTGGACAACTTAATTGTTTTATGTTAAGTCTACTTAAATTTGTAAAAACAATTAAGTTACATTAATCTGTTGTGTTGGGATGCCATGAAGGAATAGTGTGGAACCCAGCATTTTTGACAGTGTATTACATTTTTAACAAAGGTAAAAGGCCCCTGACACATTTAAAAAATAAAAAGAGATTCATTTTGATGGTTTCTGTGATAAGATTTAAATGTATTTATGTATTTTTTTTCATTTAAGTACACTGAAAAACATGATTCAATGATGATTTTTAAGTTAAGTAGTTATAGACAATTCATTTGAGCTAAATTTAAACAAACAAATTAAGTTGAACATAACTAAACTTTGTTTAAATTCAACACATTTAGATTGTTGAATTAAATTGATATTTTTTCAGTGTAATTGAGTTATTTTTCAGAAAAAGTAATTAAAAGAGAAATTAAAATACAATTCTAATTATGTAATTAGCATTTCTTTTTAATTATAACACTGCTTAAGGGTAAAACAATGCTTATCATAATTCAGTGTAACATATATACAGTTGAAGTCAGAGTTATAAGCCCTCCTTTGAATTTTTTTTTCTTTTTTAAATATTTCCCAAATTATGTTTAACAGAGCAAGGACATTTTCACAGTATGTCTGATAATATTTTTTCTTCTAGAGAAAGTCTTATTTGTTTTATTTCTGCTAGAATAAAAGCAGTTTTTAATTTTTTGATAAAGATTTTGGGGTCAAAATTATTAGCCCCTTTAAGCTATATTTTTTCCATAGTCAGAACAAACCATCGACATACAATAACTTGCCTAATTACCCTAACTTGCCTAATTAACCTAGTTAAGCCTTTAAATGTCACTTTAAGCTGTATAGAAGTGTCTTGAAAAATATCTAGTCAAATATTTAATGTCATCATGGCAAAGATAAAATAAATCAGTTATTACAAATGAGTTATTAAAACTATTATGTTTAGAAATATGTTGAAAAAATCTCTCAGTTAAAGAGAAAATGGGGGAAAAAGTAAACGGGGGCTAATAATTCAGTGGGGCTAATAATTCTGACTTCAACTGTATGTATACACATATACACTTACACTTAATATTCTGCTTACAGTATAGTGGAAAAAGTGTAAAGATTTTGAGGAATAACTGCATTGTATTAGAGATTTTCTATTCACAATAAAAAGTACAGAGCGTTGATCATAAACCTAGCATTTAAATATCACAGATATGTTTTTAGGAGATACTGCATTTAGTCTTATAAACTGTTTTGAAGATCTCACAGATTTGCATTACAAGCAAGTTCGTCTGACTCACCTAGTTATTAAACACAAATTAGCAACTGATGCATCACATATGCTCACAGAATACATACAATTTTTTTTTAGATACTATTATATTCATTTATTCATTTTCTTTCGGCATAGTCCCTTTATTCATCAGGGGTCATCACAGTGGAATAAACCGCCAACTTATCCAGCATATGTTTTATGTAGCGAATGCCCTTCCTGCCTCAATCCGGATACTGGGAAACACCCATACACTCTTGCATTAACACACATACATGCAAGTCTTTGGACTGTAGGCGAAACCGGATCACCCGGAGGAAGCCCACACCAACACGGGGAGAACATGCAAAATGCCAACTGATACTGTCAGGGCTCGAAACAGTAACCTTCTTGCTGTGAGGTGACAGTGCTAATCACTGAGCCACCGTTCCACCACATTATAATCAACCAATATAAAATTCTGTTTTTACAATTTAATTGTAAAATTGATATGGCAGGCTTTGCAGGTTTAAATTTCTACCAAAGTTGAGAGTAAAATCTCTTATAAGACTAACAGATCTTTTTATATTTTTAATTCCAAACAAAGCTTCTAATCAGTGTGCGACATCATTACTAAAAGTTTGGCTTTTTAGTGCATATTCAATTTACTGTATCCTCTTATGCAATGGCTCTAAATAATACCGAATAAAATAAGAAAACATTAATCCCCCAAGCTCATGTTAATATAAGGAGCTCAGTGCTGGTATCATGGTGGGCATTGATCTCTGCACTTTAATTGGCTCCAGGCAGTGAATTTGCTCTTGTTTGGCGGATAAAGAAATACTGTATTAGCCAAGACCACACATCTCTTTTTGTGTCTCCTCTCATCAGGGTGCAAAATAATGGAAACCTTTTGCCAGTGTCCTCACTCCATTTCAGAGCAGCAGCAAACATTCAGAAAACAGTGTGAGTGTGTGTGTGTGTGTGTCTCTGTGTGTGTATTGGGACCTGCTTTACATGCTATTTTTTGTGAGCTGCTGAAGGACTACAGAGTTTCTTGAAATGTAGCAAGTCTCTAAAGCTCCTACTGAAACTTGGACTTGTGTGTGACCAGCATGGATCATAAAAACGACAGAAGTACCACACAATAACAACCTGAAAAATCCAAGAAGTAAGCTTACACTATGGAATTCATGGGAAATAAGTAGATGAATTGATATAGGATAAGCGTTCCTAGAAAAAAAATGTAAACAGTGTAAATATCATTGAAACAAGATGAGTATGCTTACTTTGGTTCAATTTAATGGTAGTGTAATTAAACACAATTTTGTTATCCCATTAAAAACACCCCATTCTTAGCAAATCATTTATGGTTACGCAGAGATTCGAACCAATTTCTGAACCAATCAGGCAAAAAGAAGGCTTTGAACATCATCAATGGTGTCATTGCTCCAAAATGATACAAGCCTTGTTTCTGAAAGCTTCTGTAATTTCTCGACACATGCATCTGCCACCAAATGAACTACAAATCCCATCATACCTCTACTCACACACCTGTTGCAGTTCACCCACTGATTAAACACACAGCTGGTAACTCATCATAGACTGATTACCTGAACTTTATATTCACCTCTCACACCTCTCACCTCTTGCTGAGTCTTGTTGTTTGAGCTTAACATCACTATACAGAACACACAGTGCCTTGCCATCAGTCACCTTAGTATGACTGAAGCTGTTTGCAGCTGTTTCCACATTTAAATCAATCTGATATCCTACAATACCACATTGACAAACAGTTTTGACCTATTCCAACTTCGCCTTTCTTGAATATTCCCTTCATATATAAAATTAAGCCATTTTGCTTGTATCTTCTGTATGAACACCTGTGAACCTCTACATTTGAACACAGAGCAGGCTGCATGCCAGGATTGCTTCATTCTTTAAAAGGAGAAAAATGAACGGCATCATTGTTAGCTGCTTCGCTGTGTTCACAAAAAATGTGGGAGGAGGGAGAGTCTATAAGGCAGGCACATTGAAGGAAGTTACGTCACAACTTGCAGAAAACTCAAATGATCACACTATGGCACACATTTACTTACAGACTGTTTATAATGAACTGGCTGCATGTTTTGTTTTTAACTTTTCTTAGCTAGCAGTCAATCAGAAACCTAAATAAATACACACGCACGCACGCACAAAAAAATCGACAACAGTAAAAATTTTGTTCTATGTCACCTTTAAGCAAAACTATAAAACTGAAAACTGAATTAAAAAAATTGATTTATGTACATCTGTCTTCATCTTATGTTAATTAAAAAAAAATAAAAATGACATATTACATAGCATAAAAATGATTTAGCACAATTTTTTTAGTTTAAAATTTTTTAAGTTTGCTTGTTTTCTGCAGTTAAGGCTTTATAATCATTTGCTCATTGTATTAGTTTGCCTTTTGTTTATCTAATTAGGTTTAAAAATTACTACAGTTAAAAATTAATACATTTAAAAATCTACTAACAGTTGAAGTCAGAATTGTTAGCCCCCTGTATAACCCTTTTTAATAACTTTTTAATAAATTTTTAATAACTGATTTATTTTATCTTTGCCATGATGACAGTACATAATATTTTACTAGATATTGGTATATAGATGATATAGATATAGATATAGATGACCTTCTAACAGTATCTAAAAAAATTAAAAACAGTTTTTATGTTAGCTGAATTAAAAGAAATAGGACTTTCTCCAGAGAACAAAAATATAGGAAATACTGTGAAAAAATCCAAAATAAATAAATAAATAAATAAATCATAGGAGGGCTAATAACTTCAACTGTATATTTTCAGTTATTAGCTTAGAATTAGTTAGTAGTCAGTATCAATCAAAATGTGAGTTCGGGATCAGTATATCCCTGAATGAAAAGTTTACATTTTCTCTCACATTCTATTGCACCAAAAACAAATACTTTTACAGTTTAATGACTAATGATTCTGTACTGACATATCAATATGTTATGCACAGAAAGGGGATTAATTCAAACTTAAATCAAAGTCGGCCTCTTGTTACTTGCTGTCACAATCACCAGCAATCTAGCCCATGCAGAACTACGAATCTACCACTAAATGAACTGCAAATCCCATCATACCTGTACTCACACACCAGTTGCAGTTCACCCGCTGATTACACACACAGCTGGTAACTCATCATAGACTGATTACCTGAATTTTATATTCACACCTCACACACACACATTGCTGAGTCTTGCTTGGTTTTCCTGTAGCATTTCAAAGCGTTAATCCTGTCTAGTCTTTCCTTGTTTAAATTCTTGATTTTTAATTTACCTAGCCTGACCTTTTGCCTGTTTTTGACTACGATCTTGTATTACCTGTATGCTTCTTCTTTGCTCCTGTTTTGACCGTTGCCTGTCTGACTGCTCTTATTAATAAAGCACTAGTGGTGGGCAAAGCAAGGCTTCATGAAACACTGAAACAGTTGAAGCAAATGTGACGAAGCTTTAAAACATTTCGAAAACCCCACTCTACAGTGACACCTAGTGGTTATTATTTATATATTGCACTGGAACAGCTTCAGCAAAGAAAAAGTTAAGCTAATTGAGCTATTAAACCCCATGTTGAAGAGTTGACGCTTCAAGTGATTTAGTGGAACGGTGAGAGTTCCTGACTAGCATGCTACGATAATGGGTTCGAATCCAGGGTGATGCAGCTATAGGTGTTAAGTTTAAAATGCTCGGTTCCTGCAACGTGTTTTGTTTTAACATTGGTCTGACATTCGAATGAACACTGTGAATAAATATGTCTTGTTTTGGTCATAAAACAGGGTTGTTGCTAGATCCGATACGGTTGCGGCTGGAAGTTACCAAGAGTTATTTATATTATTCAGTAAATTTCCCATTTGTTGTATTTTATTAACGTCTACCCTAACACTAAACCCAACCATCACAGTACTGTAAAAATATTAATTATGGTTATACAGTGTTAAAAAAGATGCTATATTGATGGCTAATCTGCAGCTGTATCCTATCTAGGCTACACAATAACAGTAACATTATTAAAATACATAAAATCATAATTTTGGAGTATTTCGGGATTTGAACCCAAAAGCCATTTGCAACACAGTAACTAAGTGCACAAACACACAGTCCACTAGACTATATTCTGACCCTGTCAGTCAAATGCAGATTCACCAGGTCTCGAAATGCTTCTGAAATGATCAATGCTTTGAATCACTTTGGTCACGCGACCTGTGTGTTTCGAACTACCTTAGTTATGTGACATTGGGTGTTTCGAATCATGCTTCGGTGCAGTGTTTCGGAACATTTGCGCTTTGGGATCTCGACACTGTGTCGAAACATCAGTTTCATGTCAGCTATCTCTATAAAGTTACGCAAGTGGAACCTCACCTCCGTTGTCCCAACCTGTATATGTTAATCATGCACAAGTGTGAAAATAAGCAATAAATTGCTGGCTGCAGTTCACTTAAAGGCTACCGATAATAACACGCCAATAACACAAACTCCTGTATCCTACATAGTCCATTTAAGGATGTCTAGAACAGTTTAATTAAACACAACAACAAAATAAATAAATAACTAATCATTTGCAGCATATTTGCATATGTTGACAAATACACAATCTTCCAATGTTTGAAATAAAAGCAAATAAAAGTATCTAAACACCCTCCTGTAACACCTAGCCTCCCAAAAACAGTTTCTGGACAGAGCTCTATAGACACCCTGTTGGCAGAGAGATAGTGAGTCAGAGTGAGAGAGAGTGAAAGAGAGAGAGATTTTGCCTCTCATGTTTTTCGAAATCATGTCGTTGTAGTCGAGGAATAGCACTTATCAGTTCACAGTGTTTTTCCTTCTCCATCACTTTCAACAGAAGCACAAAGCTGTTTATGGAGAGAGAAACATTTGCATATGTTTGTGTGCTTTCGTTTTTTTTTATGCTGCATGAATACGGTGTAGTGATGGGGAAAATATCTCTTTGTGCAACTGTGAAATTTCAATGGAGAGCTGAGTTTGGCTGCGGCTGAGAGAGAGAGAGAGAGAGAGAGAGAGAGAGGGAGACAAACATAATCACAATTCAAATAATTTAGTGATATTAAAAATAAATATATGGTAATTGCAGTCAGAAAACACAGCTCTGATTTAGTTAACAATTCAACATCCTTGCAGTTTGTGCTCACTGTGTAATGCAATTCACAACTAAAAGACAAACAGGCAAAAAAAATCATTCAAATCGATCACACAAGTATTTAAAACAATAAAATTGGGGGTTTCACACCACA
Source organism: Danio aesculapii (assembly GCF_903798145.1). Classification (NCBI taxonomy): domain Eukaryota; kingdom Metazoa; phylum Chordata; class Actinopteri; order Cypriniformes; family Danionidae; genus Danio; species Danio aesculapii. The sequence goes on along the minus strand of NC_079436.1, from coordinate 18,318,455 downwards.
TTTTACACAACAGCATAGCTGAAGGCCCCCACTGGTCAAACGGTCATGGGGTCACTGAGCAGGTCTGAGGAAGCCTGGAGCTTCATTCACTCCAAGCATAGGAAAGTAAATTATGTTCAGCCCTTTTAGCATCCTCCTCCCAGCTATTTTACTAACACCCGCAACCTTATGCATCCTTCATGACTCAATAAAGCATTATCTCCACACCAGGCGGGTTTTGCCTGTTTAATTGCAACACAAATCACTAAAGGTTATCCAGAAGGAAAGTTTCCTTTTTCTAAAGCGAGCCTTAGGCAATCGGCCACAAAAATGCTCACCTTTCCGATGAGCTCGCTCACATGGGGGACGGGCTTGCCCTTCTGGTGGCGAATGGTGGGAGGAGACTGGCCGTCCCAATCGTGCAGCTCCTCTATGCTTTTCAGATACAGCAGCGCCTTCAGGCCTAAACAGTAGTCCTCGATCACTGTGAAGTCCTGGTTCTGCACGGCACTGCATACCTGTTAAATACACACGGATAAACAAACTTCAAGGCCAAGACTTAGTGAAAGAGCAGTGATTACACTATCTATATCATCTTATTTAAAAGTAGAGTCTGTTCAATGGCTCGGTGCAACACAATAGGAAGAAAGCTGATTGTGTGGTTGCAAAGGAGCAGGACTGTGTTTTCATTTCATTTGAGTTATTTACTGATAATCTTCCTCTCTGTTGAGGCTCTGGAATCAGATAAAAAAAAATGGACAAATCTTTGAGCAATGCACTGCCATAGACAATTCAATGGTTTTCGTTTAAGTAGAACACCTACTGTATTTCAATTTTTCATTATTAGGTCATTTGCTTTTTCTGTGCATTGAATAGCCATTGAAAAGTTTGGGTGGGAAGGTGATATGACCATATCACCCCAATTTTATCCTCCTTACACTGGCTGCCGGTTAAGTTCCGTATTGATTAGAAAATAATGCTTCTTACCTATAAAGCTTTAAATAATCTAGCTCCTGTTTATCTAACCAACCTTCTGTCTCACTACAATCCAACCCGCTCTTTAAGATCTCAAAACACAGGGCTTCTGGTAGTACCTAGAATAGCAAAGTCTACTAATGGAGGTCGAGCCTTTTAATTTATGGTTCCTAAACTCTGGAATAACCTTCCTGATAATGTGCGAGGCTCAGAAACACTCTCGCAGTTCAAAACTAGATTAAAGACCTATCTTTTTAGTAAAGCATACACATAATGCATCATATAATGATATGATGCATAATTGTGCTCCACGCACAATTGTGTCTTAATGCACCAGACATTTTGTTAGAAATACTCATATGCTTTACATGTTTGCTTCTATATTTGTTTATATAACTAATATTTTTATTATAATATAGCACTTAATTTTTGCATCTTGTGTTTAAATACACTATGAACAGCAGCTATGCTAATTATTTTCTTTATTCTGTATTTTTACCTGGGGATACTCATCTCGAGGCCTCTAGAGATTATGCAGTGCCATTGATGCAATCCAAGACATGTGAAGAAAGGATGCCAAGGTATCCATAATCCTGGATCAGGCCATATCCTGAGCTGATGCTGTGGTATTCATGGAGGAGCAGTGAGCATGAGACAGACAAGTCTTCGCATCGATTCCGCTGGTCAGCCTGATCACCCACCGGTGACCTACTCACACCTGCAGTTCTCTACAATGCACGTCCAGTGTTCTCCAGCCTCTGGCTCTCTTAGACAGCAGAACTGCACAGAAAGTTGGGCCAGAGAAGAAATGGCCATGTCCAACTGAGCCTGGTTTCTCTCAAGGTTTTTTTCCTTCACTTTCGTCAATCGGTGACGTTTATTCCTCGCCACTGGCTTGCTTGGTTTGGGATTTGTGGAGCTGCGCTTCGATGGATTTCCTCTTCAGTGTTTTAACTTTCAGCAGTGAAAATTAAACCACACTGAACTGAACTAAACTGAACAACTTTGAAAACTGGACTGATACATTGTCAATTTACTAGAACTTCTATGTTAAGCTGCTTTGACACAGTCTACATTGTAAAAGCAATAATGAAATAAAAATTAATTGAATTATGTAGCTAATTAATATTTTCATTCAGCAAGAGTGCAATAAGCATCCACAAAAGTTATTTATTTAAAATAAATTCTGGCGTTTTAATGTGCTATTTATACAATAATCTTGTTTTACAGCAAAATATTATCTTTATTAATTCTGACAATAAGAAGGAATGCTTGTTTAGCAGCAAATCTGCATATTGGAATAATTTCTGAAACTTTTACATGACAGTAAATACATATTTACTTGAATTAAACAATTAAGTGAGGTTTACTTATGAACTAATTTCGAGAGGATCACGTGCTTATGATTTACCACAGCCAGTCCCCGTGTTAGCTAATCATGATCCTCCAATCATATGATTCTTAAGTTACTAAATATAACGACAGTTTTCATTCCACATTTATCTTTGTCTGGAAGAAACCCCCCTTCCTCCCCTTCTCCTTCTCTTTCTCATAGATTGGGTGGTACGGCAGCCCAGTAATTAGCACTGTTGCCCCACAGCAAGAACACTGCTGGCTCTGGTCCTCGCCGGGCCGGTTGGTGTTTCTGTGTGGAGTTTGTATGTTCTCCCTGTGTCTGCGTAAGTTTCCCCTGGGTTCTCTGGTTTCCTCCCACCGTCCAAAGATATGCGTCATACGTAACAGACCAAGCCAAATGGGCACTTTGTCTAGCTCCCACCATCAGTGTCTTTCCTTCTCAAAGTAGTTCACTTTAGCCATTTTAGCCAGGGAGTTTTTGAGATCTATCTGAGCTCAATCTCCTGAGACCTGGGCTTGAGGACAGCATGCCAAACAAGCTTATGATAAATCATTAGCTAAGTGTGAACTCTTGAAATTGTTCACTGAAAAACAATTATTCATTGGATTTAATATATATATATATATATATATATAAAACAAACAAACTAAATTTAGTAATTTTCAATTTAATTTGTTCGTTTATATTCAGCCAATATAACTTATTTGCAACAATTTGTAATAAACCATTTTTTCCATTTTTAAAAAATTATATTTTAAGCAAATAAATGCAGATTAAACTTTTTTCATAAAGCATTAAAAACCTTAAATTCTGATCCTTACCTTTTGATCCCTTATCTAGTGAAAGAATGGAAGAAAGGAACTTCTAGGAAATAAGTTTTTGAAGTTACAGTGCTTTTACTGTACATTTTGTCTCTCTCTCAACAATCAAGCAAATTTTTATTCCTTGCGATATGACCTCTTCAGTAATGAGACAAAGTCTGCCACACAGTGTCAACTTTAACAGAGACAGATTCATCTTTTCCACCATAAATTGGCTGTTTAACCCCTCACCTCAAATATCACCGAAACGTTTCCTAGCACAAAAGTGCAAGGAGTTTGCAGCATTCTTCACTGATAAGATCAAACAAACCAAAGCTGGTACTTGTCCTTTTGGAGAGGTTTCTAACATTCAATCTACTGCTGTAAAACATAATAATCATGTCCAGTTTCTCATCAGCCTTAATAAACCCACCAAGGTCACATCACATACAATTTCTCCAAGGGTCCTTTTTTGACCTATTTCACACTAACTTGCTCAAAACAGTATTAAATTCCTAATTACAAGACATCCTGAACATTGTTAATAAGTTTCTTCAACAAGTATTTTCTCACATACTCTAAAGACAGCATTTGTTAGGGCTGTGGTGAAGCAAAGTGATGCTGATTTTCCTAATTGAAATTGAAAATTGAAAACGTAGTATTCTTATAGTTCAATAATGGTCTCAACATTAATAATCCTAATGAGACATTCTAGTGTGGCCTTATCATAGCCCTAAAATTGCTCATTTAGCAGATCTGCTAGTTAATAGGATAAACTGTCAATCTCGATAATCTAGATATTTCAGATCTCAGTTTTTAATGCTGGATTATAAGCAGTGGTGGAAAGAGTGCTGAAAAATCATACTTAAGTAAAAGTACCATTACTTGCTTAGAAATGTAGTGCAAGTAGAGTAAAAGCATCGGTTGTTAATATTACTCAAAGTATGAGTAAAAAGTAGCCCTTTCAAAAGAACCCAAGAGTAGTGTTTATTACACTGTAAAAAGCTGATGCATTTACATGTAATTTGTGGATGTGTGTAAACGTAACATTCTGTAGTGCATTTAGTTATTGCCCAGCAGGCACACAACGTCATAAGACATTAATATTAGGTTAGATTTAGGCCGTGATGTCAGGTGACCAAAATTCAATGTCTAGCCAGTGCCTAAGGACAACATTATTTTGATGACCAATAACAACATCAAATGACGTTAATATTTTGTTGATTTTAGGTTGTGTTGGAAAGTGACCAAAATCCAACTTTGAGCCAACATCTTAAACCAACGTCATATTGACGTCAAATACAGACATTAATTCATCAGGTATGGAAACCAAAATCCAACATCTGATAGATGTCATAGTGGTAACGTCCATACAACGTTAAGGCCATTTCGGTCATCATACAGTAAGCATCCGTCATCTTCTCATTAGTGACATGCATCTAAACAGTCTCTGGGTCATTCCTGAGAAAAACTACAATTAAAGTAGTTTGAGTATTTGTAATTTGTTACTTTATACCACTGATTATAAGATTGGGTTTGACCAACCCATGTACAGTATTAGGTTCAATCTAGACTATTTTAGATCCTACTTTCATGTAGGTAACACAGAATATTATGTTGCACTTCATGCACACACCTAACAGTAATTGTATGGTGTTCCTCATGACTCAGTTCTTATTATTATATACTATATAGCTTCTATAAAGAGGCAATATCCTCCATCACTATGCAGATGCTATATTTATTTAGTAAGAAACAGTAAGAACTCTGAAGTGAAGTGCCTGTGATTAAGACGAGCCCACCAGCTTGCCTTCGGAGGAAAAATGTAGTTTGTAGCAGCATAGAAAATTATGTTTCTCTTGAAAAAGCACTTTTGTACAAGGTGAAATTTATTTACAGTGCCAGAAAGTCCATCCATAGTGAAGACACATACAAGTGCACAAAAAAAAAAATCACAACAACAACAAAAATCCAAAGTACCAAAGAAACAACAAAAATGGAAAATAAAACTGAAAATATACAAATATTTATACAAAAGAAACAAAAGGTATCCACAATATACAAGTGGTTTTGGGTTTAATCAAGTACCCAAGTCATTTTCTTTTTTCCCGTATTTATTGTAACTGTCTCTAACATTGTAAAAAATTAGGATTTGTGACTGACAGCCATTTTACTTTTAGCAACAAAATTAACAATGTTTGTAAAACAGCATATTATCACTTTCACAACACCTCTAAGTTATGCGAATTACAGACAGTGAGATTCTCATTCACACTTTTCTCACATCAAGACTTTAGTTTTGCAGCAGTGTTTTGGCTGGCCCATCTAAAAGCTCCACCAAATACTTGAAAAGTTCAGAAAGTTCGCTTTAAGGAATGCTGACTCATACTAGAGTGTCCAATCACCTCACTCCAGCACATAAATCTCTACTGCTACTCAAGTTCATTTCTAGACCCTCTTTATTTTCCAATGTTTTATGCTGTTTCCTGTACACAAATCCAAAAGCCAAAAAAGGGGAAAAGCTTATATTTAATTAAACAAGATCCCTTAAATCACCCAGCAAACTTGCTTCTTGAACCTAAACATACAGTGCCTTTAGTCAGCATAGTCTGGATCTGTGGAACTGAAAACTTGACAACATACATCCAGTTTTATAGATTTTACAGTAACTATAGTGATGATTTATTTACTGCCTCATTGCTTAAATAAATTAATTTCTGAAATATTACTTTCTTTGAAAAACACTTTTTAAGCCCCTACTCTTAAACACCAGTGTGCACTGAACATCTTGGTATGGTATAGCCTCACTTTTCTTCACTTTATTTCAATTTTTGCCCCCCAAAAAATTGTATATAATTGAAAATGTAAAGATTCCTGTAATATGTTTTTTTTAGGCCACATGTATTTATTTTATTAATTAGCTAAAACTTGTTTTTAAGTAAATAGCTATACTCGCAGAGAAACGGGCAAGCTTTCATCTTGGGCAAGCTTTCATCTTGGATTCACCTTAAAGATACTTTAAAAGAGCACCTAAAATTCAAAAGCATTTCTATACTTTAATTCCTAATCTGGATTTACAGTGAAGTATGAACAACAATATAACCCTTATAACATAATTCTAAAAGCTCGACAGCAGTGTTTATCAGATCTTTATAGTTATTTGCATCAATTATCAGAGTTGGGTTTAACGCCTTCCACAGTAACGTATTCTAATTACATTTTTGGGAAATGCGGTAATGTAACAAATTATATTTTAAATTGTGTAATTTGACTGCAGTTTCTAAAGTCAGTGAAATTGCATTACTTGCTTTATAAATATACATTTTAGAAAACAATATTTGCTTTTTTTAGGCAGTGGTCCCCCACTTTTTACTGCGGTCACTGCGGACTGGTCAATGCTTGACAATTTTACAGTGGCCTGGGGGAGAGTGGGGAGACGGTGTACATAGATTGCTAGGTGACCATCAACCGTTTTCTCAGAGGATGACAAGCTGACAAAACATTGTTGCAACTCTATTAACATTAAAAAACATTGCAGTGTTTTTCTGAGATAATTAGTCTACCGAAATTTGTATATTCCATAGAAAATATAAAGCTGATCAGTCACTTCTTGTCACATGACTCGCAGTGCACTCACAGGACTCTGAACAAGGCAATCTGAACAAGATGTTTTCAACTGTGAGCACCTGAAAGGCACGATGCATATGCAATACGCGCGCAAAAGCCATGTACCTCCATTGGAAATAGCAAACTTGAGCAAGGAAAAGATGCGATATGTGAACGCCCGCCATCATTTGCAAACGTCAGCAGGCATGCTGGATTTACCTAATTTGTTGACAAATGTATTGTGGACCCATTCCTTGACACTTCACGAAGAAACTTTCCTAAGACGTCTGTTTCTTACTTCATTTTGCTAGCTTGTGGGTTAAATTTTGGCGCTTAAGTGACTGAGATGTAACAAGAAAATACGTCATTTTTCTAAATTAAAAGATTGTTCAGATTCAGATAATTAATAAAACAGAAGTAATTAAGGATTTCTTGTGCAGCCCGGTACCAATTGATCCATGGACCTGTACTGTTCCACGGCCGGGGGGTTGAGGAACACTGGTTTAAGGCATAGTTTTACTAAAAAATGAAAATTGACTCACTATTTTTATGTTTTCAGCTTTCTTTAAAACACCTTCCTTTGTGTTCAACAGAAGATCAATAAAGTTTGGAACAAGTAAAGGGTGAATTTTTTGGATGAACTATCCCTTTTAGGCTGTTTTTAGAAGTGCTATATAAATAGCTCTTTTCTTGTTTACTCGTGTTGCTGTGCATCTTTGTGAGTCTATGAGACGTTAATGCCGTTCGCCAGAGCAGCTCATTGGACTAATCTAATCGCTGCAGGAGATGGAGCTACGATGTGTTCCTGTAACCCGTCGGTGACACCGATTCAACTGTAGTCTAGTGAGGAGTTGGCTAGTTTACAGTTTCTCCTATTACTACGAGCCAGCTCTCTGCTATTACATGTGGGTGTGATTAAAATGTTTTAATTCCAGTCTTTTTCCCCCCAGAACTCCCAGGCACTTGTGAAACGTTATTTCGGCACATAATGAGAGTGTTTTGATTTATTTATTTAAAAAGAGTTTTCCGAGGCTGTGGCATCATGTTGAGATAATGGGTTTATTTGCACTAACAACTTGTTCAGAGCCATGTTGTAAATTGCAATTTGCTTTGAGATTGTTGTTGTTCCTCGGCTCCGGCGGCTCTGTGTGAGTGTAGCCGTTTGTAGACTCCTTATTAAGGATTGATTAGAACTGACTACTTAATGCACATGTTTAAACCCAAGTGTTAAGCTTGTGTATCGCATTAAATACAAATAATATGTTTAAACAAAAGCCATGTTGTTAAAAATGTGGATATCGAAGGGTGGTAGAATCTGGTAGTTAAAGATATGATGGTGAACAAGCCCTACAATCAGTGGTGGAGCTGGTAGCAGTTGGTGATGATGCAAGTGGTTACCTGCAAAACAGATGCTCCAGCATGGAGGAACTGTAATCCAGACTCAGCCGAGTCGATGCCACCGGTGGCCAAGATTGGGAAGCCAGGAAGTGCTCTTGCTATAGCTGAAACTGCACGAAGAGCTATGGGCCGGATTGCATTACCTGTCCAAATACAGGAGAAAAAACAACTAATTTTAAAATATAAAACATCTTCTGATATCAATGCTTTAGTGCTATGGTAAGTGTGTGTTGTTGTAGGCCAAACCAAAGATTAGAATCACCCTGATTCTTTAGAAAAATGTAAATATGACTTTTCCTTTGGATTACTGCAGAAAAGTACCCATGTAAATAACACAAGTTTAGGATTCTGACATAAAATTTAAATATAGTAATCCAATGTAAAAATAAATTCAAATCAAGAGGCAACCTCCTGCTCTCCCTCGTGAAGATAATATGGAAGTAACTGCAATTCATAGAAATTCCGCTAGTCCTGGCTCCATAATAGAGCAAATTTCTATTGACCCTACTGTTAAAATGGCCAACTTTACAGCAGAAATACAGGTGTTTATAGCCTGGTACAAAGAACGATTTCGCAGAAGGTCTCGCTGGTCGCCATCACTTCACCCCAGCTGATTCCAGCTGATTAGCCACTGAACATGGTAGCTTCGCACATGCTCCGCCTCTTTGCCCGTATTTGGTTACCCTTGGTTGGAGCGATGATGCGCAAACAAAATGACACCAGTTGGTCACGCCTACTTGTAGCTTCATTTTTTTTTTATTGTGAGAATATATAATCACAGTACATTATAAAGAAAATCAAAATCACACAGATCTTATTTATTTATCTATTTTTAAATGAAGACACATTTTTATTTCTTAAAAAAATTCCAAAAAACATCTGAGGAGGAATAATAAAAACAACCAACCAATCAAAAAGGTTTTACATTAAAATCAAGTACAATAAACAAAACATTCATATGTTTTTGGACAGCTAGATTAAAAACCAATTCATAGACAGCACAAGTGGAAAATATATAGAGATGCCTGGCAGAAAGGATCGAACCGTGTCAGAATGCCATGTCAAAATGTACAGTTGAAGTCAGAATTATTAACCTCCCTGAATTATTAGCCCCCCTCTTTATTTTTTCCTCAATTTCTCTCTGTTTAACAGAGATATTTTTTCAACACATTTTTAAACATGATAGTTTGTTCTGTAGACTTTAAAGGGGCTAATAATTTTGACCTTAAAATGTAAAAAAAAAAACATTTTTTTTCTTTTATTCTAGCCAAAATAAAACAAATAAGACTTTCTCCAGAAGAAAAAATATTATATTAAAATATTACTGTGAAAATGTCCTTGCTCTGTTAAACATAGAAAAAAAGGGATACAAATCAAACATGTCTGGAATTAAAAAAAAAAAAAAACAAGCAGCAACGGAAATATACGAGCAAAGACACAAAGTATGAATAATACAATTCTTCTATATCCTCACAGTGCACATGCTTCACAACAGCACATCTGATCAAGGGCTAAAGAACAACACTTGACTCTTTAAAACGTTATTTGTGCAGTTGAAGAGATCCCTCAACATTTGGCAATACAATCTCAGGACAAAAAGGGCATGAGTCAAACAATACCGTCGCTGTTTAAATGTTTATGGATGACATCAAGGATACTCAGTCCATATCTTTTACAATTTGGGATTCAGATATATATGCAGTAAAATAAATTTTTTTAATTAAAATTATATGTTTTAGTTAAACTATTTTGCACAAGCAGGAGTAAATGCACCACAATAATAATCATATAAAATATTATATTGCTTGTGCCTTGCAAAACATTTGCATTGTCTTACAAAATGTTCCCTTGAGAAACTTCATTTCATTTGCTTAGCAAACGTTTGCACCCTCTGCCCTCATTCCCTTGAGAAACTGTGGATTCACTTCTAAAAACACTGAAGAATAATTTTCACTGACAGCTTCTGCAGTCCCATTTAGTCCCTTGTTAGCAACCACCCTATTTGAAACACATAAAAGCCTAAAAATGATGAGTGTGACATTATTGATGTATTTTATGTCACAGAATAAAAAACATGAACACATCTTGAGCATGTTTTACTACAGACAATACATCAGAAATTATACAAAAAAGTCATAAAAGATTCATTTTTAAAACAGGAAGTGTAAATAAATGCTTCTAGTGCTAAAATAATAAAGCAGTGCTAAAAGTATGTTTTTGTATGTAAAATCTAACTGAACATAATGGCTAAACATGAAAAGAAAAATGGATTCATAATTATTTTTAATTTATATTTTTTCTAAAACTACTTTTGTGAACTTGTAACTTGTAGTTTTTTTTTTTGCCTGATCTGAACTAAAGCAGTGCAAAAGACTCTCTGGAGTCAGAGTATCAAATTTAGCATTAAAAAAGTGAATTAGAGAATAAGGTTCTATTAATTTATTCTTATTAATTTAATACAAAATAAATAAAATGGTGTAACAATATGTTGATGTATGAGAAAGTACTTTTTTTTCTCTTTCTATGACTTTCTCTTTCTATTATCTCAATGTCAAAAAATGCTTCTAAATCATCACATTTACACACATCTTTTCAGTGTCAGGTTTCCTCTCAATTTTGTGTCGTGTGGCATTATTTAGTCTACATTATTTAGCCGATTTTGTGTTTCTTTCTGGTCTTTCCCGCTGTCAATGGAGCAATCCTAATTGGTCCTCGTGTGTGCTATACACACGATATATACAATACAATATATAATGTGTGTATATGTATATACTTTACAAACTGTATTGCAAATAAATCAAATAAACACTTTCATATTAGTCAATAATAGTACTGAAATTAATAAAAAAACTGAATAAATATAAATTTACACACATTCAAACAAGTAAATAAATAGACTCAATGATGGGCTAAAAATCAGATTGCGCGTGGCCATAGTCATAACATGCTTGAACCCCATCAACTGCTGCTTGCAGCTATATTCATAATTGTGATAATACAGTATGTTTTGCAATTCCTACCAATAAACAACCTCTTCAGATCAGATTGGGAGCACAAAAAAACCCCAACTCGATCGTCACATCCCCACAGACTATTCAAGATGGCACAGGCAGAAGGTTGTTCTAATTATATGTCACCTTACCTGAGCATTTCAATACACAAATATATTTGTAACAACATGAGCCATCTGGAATGAAGAAAGTGATCAACTTTACTCGTATTCAAATACTTGTTTGTTTATGATTTATTTTGATGCAGTGCGAATTTAGATTTTGAATGAAGAATTTTCTATAATGCAGGCACAGCACCCGTATTCTGGCTGCACCCTCGCAGTGCGTTCAACCACAATTATTATTATTATTTTACCTAGACACGCACGAAACGAGGTGACAACACAGTCAGCTTTCATCGCCACTAGTTCTTTGTTGTCGGTGTGGTGTGTCGAGGCCCTAATAAGCAAGCAGTAGACGGTGAAGCAGCTCGCAGAATTTTGGATCAGTTCCACTGTGTCTACAGGTGTCTGAGTTCACCTATACACCAGCACAAGCCTCCTCCCCTCCCCGTTTCTCTCTTCATCTCTCAGGATGGCAGGAATCCCTAATGAAAGCAGAGAGGCTTTCTGATCAGCCAGACAGATGGAAGTGTTTATCACATTACATTTAACCTCATTTTCCCAGCAGGTTCCCATTCATTGATCACAGCCGTACGTTTGTCCACATTCATTTCGCCGGCGCGGCTCACAACTCCACTTCCACCGCTTGATGGCTCGAGACAGCTTTCTTTTTTAGTCCCTCTCCGTCGTGCTAAACGATCCTCATCACCTACACTATTCCCAAATTGGGGAGATAAATTCAATCAGCGCGCATATTTTTCTTGCGTCCCCATGCCGCACGGTTAATTACGTACATATGGGCGCTTCCCAGAGCCTCTGGCATCTCCTGCCGCCCTCTCTTTTTCCAACTCTTCCACCTGTTGGCTGAATAGATGGCACGTCAGGTGGAATTTGTCATCTCTGCTCTGTTCTGACAACCTAATATCATAAGAAGACATCACCGGGCTCGCAACGAAGGCCATTTGGGTGTGATTTAGAGATGGGGGAAGTCAAGAGGCTGAAGAACATATCATTCTTTAATGCCTCTGTGAGTCAAATATGTATCTAGGTAATAATGTCCCATGCAGTCAGACGCTACAAGTCATCCGGCGAAGGGCTATTGTGCTGTGAGTGATGTCACAATCGCATTAATATGGACACAACAAAGGTTGAGAGGCATCAAAGCACTTGTCATCCGATGGCAGCCGACACAGATAATGTTGTCAGGCTGCACACTTCCACTCAAGAACAGCTTCAGTCCTGTGATATTGTTGTGATGTTATTGTGGCACTGGCTCTGTCCTTCCCCTGTGCTTTGTTCTTGTTTTTCACGCCGGCCGCGCTGACAGCTCCTGTTGCTCTGACAACCCCAACATGTCCTTGTCAAACAGGGTCGCTCACGCCTGTTTGTCACCAGTACCTGTGGTGAAGTTTTCGGCACAAGTTCGCTGCATGTCGACAGCAGCACAGCCAAGGCAAACGCTAAACTTAGCTTGGGTGATCTAATAATGTGCCGGGGTTTAAATACTTTGGTAAATGCGGTTCAATGAAAAGGAATGGAAATTATATGAAACGGAAACACTTCCATACAATGGAAATGAAAAGAAATACTTGTGTTTTAAGTGAATAAGGGTATATGCCGAGATATTCCCATACTGATAAACTTCCGGTGACCTGTTATTGTGAGTTTTTTTTTTCCATTTTATACGATTCCTTTTACAGCATCGATGTTGTAATGCAATTACAATACAATCAGTTAAATAGACTTTGGCTTTCAGTTAGTCGCTCAAGCGTAAAACGAAACAAAAAGCAGTTTACATGCAAGCGCCTGTCAGTATCGGCAATATTTTATCGGTAAAATAAATGCTCATATTATAAAGACACGGCGGGGACAAAAGTAATTTTAATGCAGTGCTTCTTGTACAATCTGAGACCCACTTTATATCGGATATCACTCAGCCAGTGGAGATCGCTGATTTTTAAAGAAAACAGACCTTAAACGCTAATTTTGCAATGGCATACAGTTCACCGGAAGCGCTTAACCTAGGTTACTGGCAAATTAAAAGTCCTATTAGCATACTTCGGCATATACCCTATTGCATTCTTAGTGTAAAAATATTCTTTGTACTCGGAGTTTCATTTATATTTTTTCACCAAAAATATTTTCAAAATTGTGTTCTTATTAAGCTTATAAGTCACATCACATTTTCATGCAGGTTTTAAAGATATTACTTGCAAATAAATCATTCTAGCAATGACATTTTTACTTGTTATCAACATAACCTTTGTGTGGTAGTGGAACAAAAAACAGAACTGTTCAATTCTCTTGTCAAGGTTCGAGATGTGCATGTATTGTTCAGGCCACACAGTGGATCTTTTTTTTAATTCATTGGAAATTATTTTAGCATTTGTTTTGGTATCTGACTAGAATATGTGCCCTGTAAACCAATCAGGCTCAATTTTCCCTGCCTTTCCCTGCCTATACATTTTGTGCATTTAAGCAGAATTTATAAGTTCATTCTGAAAATGTAGCCCCTATATACATTTCTGGAGATCGCAAACTATGTAGCCAGAAGTATGTATGGCTACATTTTGTCTTTAAAATGAACGCTACGGTGCGGTATGATGCCGATACATTTCATGCTTACCTCCGTGTAGACGGCTTTCCCGCTGTTACCAGTTTGTACAGTTGGCTCGCCATAAACATTGGTGGACTTGAGACGCAGAGAGGAGTTGACCACGACAACGTGGTTAGAGTCCGGTGAAGAACAGTTTCACAAAGCGGGTAGGACAAAAACAAAAGCCGAAAAATAAATAACAGTAAATAACAGGGTGAGAATGTGGTAAAATCTGAAAACTTTTTTTGGATTGCTTTTTAACTTTGCTTTGCTTTTTAAGTCGGTTGGGTTAAGGAAAGTGGGTGGGCGGGTCAATCTGTGATTTTGAACACACTATTGGTTGAGTTTATGGAAGGAGGATGGTAGTTCAGTCGATTAGTCAGTAAGTCAATCAGTCAATCAGTCAATCAGTCAGCAGCCTCTAGTAGATTTACATGAGAACAGCAGGTGAATGGCACTCGCGAGAGAAATTTGAGATTTAAAAAGTGTAGTCTAAAGCCAAGTCTAAAGTGAAAGCAGACTGTTGTCGAGGAATTGTTTTCGATGGAAAAATTTATGTGCTGTCACCATCACCACTAATCAACAACAAGACAAAATGAAAACTTAAATACTAAAAATGGAATTAAGAATTGCGAATTAAGAATTTTTTTCCACCTCTACAACATTGAAGACAAGATTGACTCATAGTCAGTCATTAAACGGCAAAAAAGTGTCACACTTTATCAAAATGGCTTCAAAGGCAAACATTTTCTAATATATATTTTCTAGGTGCAGGTTATTGACCTTTTTGTAAATTATCGTAAATTATTTTTTGACAGCTTATGCATTTTTTGTACAAAAAACAAAACAAAATGCTTGCAAAATGCACTTTAAATTTTATAATGTTAAATTAAATTTAATGTGTTAAAAATGTAATTTTAAAAAGTGATAACCTGAACATCTACCAAAATGTAAAAAGATATACATCTAACTATGAGTCCCTGTTTGAGCCTGTGAAGGGATTCAGTTATGAAAACCTCATAACTGGATCAATGCTTTAGAGAGAAAATGTGAAGACACTGGACATAAACAAATGTGTGTGTGTCAATCACATGTGTTTATGATTCTATCAAATGGAGCACATAAAAGTTTGCTTGTTTATTTGCATATGCTAACTCATTTTACTAATAATAAACAAAACTGCCCACTTTATTTTTCACCTAAGAATGGGAAAGAAGGACCACTGGCATGTGCCTGGCTTCCAGTGTCATTTCTTTCCAGCTCAGTTGTACAAAATAAACTCTTTAAACTGATTGATACTGCAACTTCTATTTTATATTTATATACTTATATTTATATATTTTTTATAATCATATCAAATTATTTGAATCTGCTGTATACAGTAGTTAACACACTTGTTTTGTTAACAGCAATTGTTCGTTATACAGACTCTTTTAAATTCATTCAGTCATTTTCTTTCGCCTTAGTCTCTTATTTATCAGGGGTCACCACAGCAGAATGAACCACCAACTATTCTGGCATATTTTTTTATGCAGCTGATGCCCTTCCAGCCGCAACCCAGCACTGGAAAACTCCCGCTCACTCTTGCATTCACACATGCACTTTCTGACCAATTTTGCTTACCCAATTCACCTACAGCATAGCACATGTCTTTGGACTGTGGGGGAAACCAGAGCACCCAGAGGAAACCCACAGAAACATGGGGATGATTTTTTAACCATCCAAATTTTTTTGACCATCCATTTACATGTTCTTTTAAGTGTGTTTAGGCCTGTTATACCTGCATGTTATACCATCATGCATGCTTAAATGTAGCCAAGATGGATGAATGCAAAATAAGGATTAGGTTACCCAAAAATCTAAATTATGTTATTAATTACTTGTGCGATTTTCTTTTGTCTTTAGAACACAAGTTGAAATATTTCAGGTCAAATAGAGTGTGCGTTCTCAAGAGTGCTGTGTGCGGATGTATTCCCCCCACCCCCTGCTCTCTAGAAGCCCATGTACTACTTCTTGTGTCAAGCATGCCAAATGAATGCGCACCCTATACTGACACTGAGGAGTATAAACTTGAATAAAGTCCTTATTTTTGTTTTGTGCACAGAAAAGCATTATCATAGCTTGATGGTATTATTATTGACCCACTATAGTCATATGGTCAGTTTTGAGAATCTAATTGTTTTTCTGGATTTTGAACAAGTTGGGACCATTGCTGATTATGGAGGATGAAGAAGCTCAGACTTAATGGTTATTCCGAATTTGGTCTGTTTTAAGAATTTAATTGTTTATCTGGATTTTGAACAAGTCGGACCCATTGCTGTCTATGGAGGATGAGGAAGCTCAGATTTCACCTAAAATATGGGGTTTGTAATGACATGAGAGTAATCAATAACATACTGTAATTTTCAATCTGGGTGAACTAACCTTTTAATGCTAGCTCTGCAATATATACAAAGTTCTCCAACCAGCACCACGGTTTTGAGGTAGAAGACAAGTTAAAGGTTCTGCTTCCACAAAAAATCATTAAACCATGATGATGTACTAAATTTTCAGTTTTAATGATGTATATAACGCAATGCCTTATAAAATGCAATCTTTTACATGACTGTCACGTTAGCATACAGTGGGGAAAAAAAGTATTCAACACATCATGTTTGATGGTAGCCCACTGAAGCTAAGCAGGGCTGCGCCTGGTCAGTACCCGGATGGGACACCACATAGGAAAGCTAGGTTGTTGCCGGAAGTGGTGTTAGTGAAACCAGCAGGGGACACTCAACCTGTGGTCTGTGTGGTTCCTAATGCCCCAGTATAGTGACGGGGACTCTATACTGCTCAGTAAGCGCTGTCTTTCGGTTGAGACCTTAAACCGAAGTCCCAACTTTCTTTGGTTGTTAAAAATCCCAGGATGTCCTTCGAAAAAGAGTAGGGGTTTAACCTCGGCATCCTGGCTAAATCTGCCCACTGGCCTCCTAACCATCCCCATAGCATAATTGGCTTCATCCCTCTGTCTCCTCTCCACCAATCAGCTGGTGTGTGGTGTGCGGTCTGGCGTAATGCGGATGCTGCACACTGGTGGTGGATAAGGAGATTCCCCCCAATGTGTAAAGTGCTTTGAGTGTCCAGAAAAGCTCTATATAGATGTAAGGAATTATTATTATTATTATTATTATTATTATTATTATTATTATTATTATTATATTTTCTCCTGTAAATAATATTTCTAAAAGAGCTGTTGACATAGAATTGAACCAAATTTTGCTTAAAGCCAGCTTAAAGACACCTTTCATATGGGAAATGAAATCACATCCATTGCTCCGGTGTGGTTTTTTTCACTGTGTAAAAATCTTGATGGTCTTGTTTATCAAGTCTGAATTTTATTTTATTTTCTATTGTATTCAAGTCAGTTGATTGTCTGGGCCATTCTACAGCTTGATTTTCTTTCTCTGAAACCATTTGAGAGTTTCCTTGGCTGTGTTTTGGATCATTGTCTTGCTGTAATGTCCACTCTGGTTTCATCTTCATCATCCTGGTAATGCAGATGTTGGACTGAAGCAGCTAATATTCATTTACAATAATGAAGGACAGAGGGTGGCTGGTGGGAGATTTCAGCTGCTGTCTGGGCTTTCACTGCCTTTCTACATCTCCATTTTTTCATGTGTTCAATACTGTTTTCCTGTGTCATTTCATTTTATTACACATAACTTAATTTGCAAACTAATTACAGCATATTGTTTTCCACATTTTTTTTTTGGTTGCTATCAACATCCGGTGAAAAATTCATGTCAATTTCAACAGCACCTTTACTGAGAAAAATACTTTACTGAGGGAATACTTATTTCCCCCACTGTATCTGTTTTAAATCTGAATTTATCTTCACACATGAATGATGCTTAAAATCAATCTTGAAATATCCACGTTCCCGTTTTGTGTTTCTTTTCCTGTTTACACGGTCACAGAACACATCCTGTCTGGTCACATATGAGCACAAAAATTGTAATTGGAAAAACTGGAACTTATCTGTCAGTGTAAACAGGATCTAAGAAGATAGAAAATAAAGATAGAAAAGAAGATAGAAAATAAGGTGGATACTTTGCACTTAAACAGACCATACTAAGGCAACATTTCCTAGGCCTGTTTTTTTTCTGCTAGTGTTCACACTTGTGCCATACAGACAGCACAGTCTGTGCCTAGAACAAAGACGGTCCCGGACTCGCTAGCGCTCCATATCTTCCATCAATACCTCATTACTCTAAGCAGGTCCTATCACAGAATCCAACGTGAACAGGCACAGCTCCGGACGAGCGCCATCCTCAGTCTGTGCCCGTGCTGAGGTGATTGACAGCTCAGCGAGGCCATCGGTGGCATCTGTTAGCACGCGGCGTCCGCTCCCAATGCCAGACTCTCTGATTAATAATTCTAAACACAGCGCGAGATGGAGCGTGGGGTCTCAGCATCCTCTACGATTTCTATCTTCACCTGAATATGTTGTGCCTCAAAAAGACCCAGGCAGATAACAAAAGCAAATAAGAGACGGGAATGACGGCGCAGCTCTCTGTTAATTACGCTTGCCGATGCTGCCAAGGCATCTGGGGAACATGGTTTTCCATGCACAATGAAAGAGAGATGCAGTATAATATCTGTGACAGCAGACTAGTCGGTCGGCATGACCAATCATTAAAACACACATCAAATGAGGAGCACGCTGCCAGCTAAATGAAAACACTGTGGGAGGCCCAACCAGGGGGAAAATAAAGTGACCATATGATCTAGACTAGAGGTCAGCAATTATCAAACCACAGCCTGGATCTGTACCCAGTATTGGCTGCGTCCGGATTGCCAATCAGTTCTTGTAAATTAATATAATCCTAAACATGGCATTCAACCAATGTTACGCAGATGCTGCATTTGAAGCAGCATTACACAGACTACCATCACAATAATAAATGTGTATTATTGCAGTATGTTCTGCACCTAATGTCTCAAACAAAGCAGCTATTTTGGTGAAGACTTAAAGAAAGGAAGATTGGTGTGATCTTATTAACAGATTATTTTTAAGAGTTACAAAAACACACGCACACACAAAAGAAGGTTATGCCATAATTACCTCACCCTCATGTCATTGCAAACCCACAAGACTATCTTTGGAACGCAAATGAAGATGTTTTAATGAAACCTAAGAGATTTCTGTCCCTCCATTTAAAGTCTATTCATCCAAAACTCTGATGCTTCAAAGATTTTATAATAAGATCATAAAAGTATTACACATGAATAGAGGGGTTCAGTCCAAGTACTCTGAATAAAGATTGCTTTATATGATGATCATATTTACTTTCAGCTTTTCAAATATAACATGCATAAAC
Source organism: Danio aesculapii (assembly GCF_903798145.1). Classification (NCBI taxonomy): domain Eukaryota; kingdom Metazoa; phylum Chordata; class Actinopteri; order Cypriniformes; family Danionidae; genus Danio; species Danio aesculapii. The sequence continues at coordinate 18,299,272 of NC_079436.1, read as the reverse complement.
AGTAATGTCATAGAAATACTATTTTTGGTTCTATAAAGCAGGCATTTCCAAACTTTATAGCCCATGACCCACCAAAAAACAATGCCAGTGACTCGTGACCCCCAAATTTTTTTAGAGATGGTTTTAAATATACAAACATTGCGCGCACAACAATAGGCCTATATAGACAAAAGCATACTGACAACACACAAAAGTGCAACAGTCTAACAATCAATAATTTTTATAGTCTTTTATTCATTAGTTTAATTTAATATTAACCTCACCTAAAGAGACTGGTGGGCACAATGTTTTCAACACCAGTCTATTCTTGGTTTAATTTTGGAGACTGCTAATCAGAGATTATCCTCAATGTTCAGTTGCGACCTGTATTTATTTTTAATGTATTTGATCTCCATAAAGGTGTCAGAAAGTTAAACCTGGTGATATAAAATCAATCTGCTGAATCTGACACTATTGCTGTGTTGTTAATCTAAAGTAAACACAGCAATCCTATAAAAAAATAATTGAAAGGCTGATGGCTTTTCATTTGCATGTTGTTGTTTTTTTATGTAACTATTATCTACTGTTTCTATCTTCTGTGGTTTATGGATAAAATATGGCAATCCTAATAGTTTCATAAAATTTATTTGACTTTTGGAAATCACCAAAGGACTGTCATTGTCCCACGACCCCCACTTTGGGAACCACTGCTATAAATAATCTTTCAGTCCTTAACCCTAACAATTCATCCTTTATTGATGGAAGTTTTTAATGATCGCAAGCAAAGGTCTCAAACTCAATTCCTGGAGGGCCACAGCTCTGAACAGTTTTGCTCCAACCCTAATCAAACACAGCTGATCTAGTAGTGTCTAGTAGTCTTCGACACCTTGATTAGGGGGATCAGCTGATGGTTGTGTTTGAGTGCTTATTTGAGTTACAGTTGCCTTTCTATAAGCTTGAACCAGTCTGGCCATTCTCCTCTGACCTATAGCATCAACAATGCATTTGCGCCCACAGAACTGCCACTCACTGGATATTTTCTCTTTTTTAGACCATTCTCTGTAAACCCTAGAGATGGTTGTGTATGAAATTCCCAGTAGATCAGCAGTATCTGAAATAGCACAAACAATCTTGCCACATTTAAAGTCACTTAAATCACCTTTCTTCCCATTCTGATGCTCAGTTTGAACTGCAGCAGATCGACTTGACCATGCCTACATGCCTCAATACTTTGAGTTACTGCTATGTCATTGGCTGAGTAGAAATTTGTGTTAATGCGCAGTTGGACCTAATAAAGTGGCCGGAGTGTATATTTTAATATTTTAAACTGAAGCTAAAACGTGAGTTTTCTTCTCTCACATAAGGTTGAGCTGCTAAAAGTGTGAGTCTAATGGACTTCCAGTGGAGGGACATCAATCTCTCAGGTTTAATTAAAAATATCTTCATTTGTGTGTCGAAAATGAATGAAAGTCTTGGATTTGGCATGACATGAGGTTAAATAAATAATGAAATAATTTTTCATTTTTTGGAGGATAGAAAATGAAACCCTATTTCATTTAATATGTTTCTCATTTTGAATTTGGTGAAATGCTTGCTGTCTCTCTTCTCTGCATCTTGACCCAGTGTCGCGTCATAAAATTAGATTTTTTGTGTGTGTAGTTAAAAACGTTAAGCTGAAAAATGCGAAAGCACTTATAATGGAGCCTCAGTGAAGCACAGATCTTGGGAAGCTATTGAAGGTTTATGATCTCTAACTTTCACAAGGTATTGTAAATGCCACCGTGGAAAATTTATGATGAATTCTAGGTGATTCCAAACCATATTTGGTCTTCATTTCATCCCCCTAAAAAGTACAAATAAAAACTTTGCTTCAGGAAATCTGTTCAGCTCAAACACACACTGCTCATGAGTGCTTTTCACAGTTGGACAAGTTAACCTTGCATTGTTTTAAACCCCAAATATGTAATAAGGTTTATAAATAAATAATAATATAAATAATAAATGTTTACATAAGGCATCTTAAAATTAATGCCATCTATCAAGTTGTTCCCTGAATGGACTTTTCATTGGCACCAATAATAGCAATATGCACCTTTAGGCAGGTGTGCAACACGCTTAACTCTGCTTATTACAAAATAGCACAAAACATACCAAATATTAGAAATGAAAGGATTCCAAAAAAATTTTACAAATATACCTCTTGTAAATATCAAATCAACCATGGCAAAATGCAATGGGCTTTTAAGGAAAATGGTAGATGAGACTCCGATTGGTTTATAGCACATTACACTCAAACGCAACCATTAGTCTTTAAAGATATAGGTCTTCCAAAAGGGAATATTCTGACATCATTTACTCACCCTTTACTTGCTCAAAACATATTCGTGTTTCTGTTGAACACAAAAGAAGATATTTTGAAAAATGTTGGTGCCTGGGACCCATTGACTTCCATAGTATTTTTTTCCGACTATGGATTCCCCAGCAACCAGCATTTTAAAAATAGATAAATAAATGAGTAAAAGGGTCTAAAAGGATTGTCTTTATTCTCATAATGAGTTATTGGTGTGTTCTAGGCATTATGTGCATTAAAACAATGAGTCTCATCTGAGTTACAGGGAATCTCCCATACCCTGTAAGAGTAAGTTGACGCACACCATGGTCCATTCACTATTTACATGGTAGAATTTATAAGTGGAAAAACTTAAAAGAACACTAGCGAGAAAGTGGTTAAAGTCAATCTACGGAACGAGCCGCTTCCATTCCACCTCTTCTTTTTGACTGTGAATTTGGGAAATGGAGGTGAACGGATTCCACCAAAGCCCCCTGAGGTGAAGAGGGCATAGAAGGAGGTAGCAAATCTTATACTTATGTAAACAATATATATTTTTTCATTTTAATTATTTAATTTTTTGATATATAAAGATATTTGTGTACTGCTGTACATGCCTGTGTGTATTAACCAATGAGCACACACATTTTTTTAAATGTCAACTCTTTAAATTCATTCATTCATTCATTTTCCTTCATCTTAGTCCCTTTATTCATCTGGGGTCGCCACAGCGGAATGAACCACCATCTTAGCCAGCATATGTTTTACTCAGCGAATGCCCTTCCAGCTGCAACCCAGTACTGGGAAACATCCATACACACTCATTAACACTCATACACTACCAATTAAGTTTATTCAATTCACCTATACGGCATGTCCTTGGACTGTTGGGGAAACCGGAGCTCCCGGAAGAAACCCACACAAACACGGGAAAACATGCAAACTCCACACAGAAATGCCAACTGACCCACCCGGGTCTCAAACCAGCGACCTTCTTGCTGTAAGGCAACAGTGCTAACCACTGAGCCACCGTGTTACCCTGCTCTTTAAATGACAATTAAAACCATGCAGCCCTTACTTTAGACAAGCTTTTAGTAAGTCAATGGTGCTGCCTATTTCAATTGCCTGAAAATGGCAACACACCAACAATACACCATAACACATCTTTTCAAACCAGCACACCAGTGGGTGCAGAAATGGGTGTAAATACATTTTCTATTTAAACAAAGTGGCACGAAAAATAAAATGATACATGAAACCAGGCTGAAACAATTAACACAGACTACTATAAGGGTAATATAAGCAGCAGGCTCTTCTTCATTCCAATTTCCATGCATGGTTTGTCACAATTTGACATTAAAATGGCTTTTTATATACAGCATGCAATGTATTATGACTATCCAAAGCAATTGAATATGAGTGATTGGCTCTCGGTTGTTAAATATTTAGCCATAACATTCTTACACTGCACTTGTTTGGCACCGCAAAGCAGTTAATAGCGCAAAAGTGGTTTCAAAAAGCTAACCCCACTTCTAAATTACAAGTGTGGAACAAGTGTTCCTATGCCCAGGGTTAAACAGGGTTGTTTTTGAAAAATGACACCCTGGAGCTGTGAAAAGGCCATTTGGTGGCTATCCGCTATGATGAAACCATAAGTAAACTAAAGGTTAGTAGCAGCATTGACCCTGTTTTGCAATCAGAATTGCCTTAACACTGGAACTACCAGAATTCTATAACTACTAGAATTACCATGACAGTCTTTCTGAGCATTCATTAAGGCCGAACCAAATAAAATTGGTCATATTCACATTTGAAGCTTCTATTGAAATTTTAGAAGCTACTAGATGTCCGCAATATGTGTACATGTTGTTACACATATTTGAGAACTGGAATATCACATTTCACAATATATTGTGCATAAAAATATCAGTAAATAGTTTCTGAAATACTCAGAACAGCCTGTCTGTTAACCCATTCACAGGTATGTTTTAAATACTTCCGCTGACCCCGGAAAAATCATTTAATGTGATTATTATTTGGTACGTGCTCATATTATTTGATCTATGATGGGTGATGGGCACTGCCATGTTAGTCTGTGGTGTAGTGGAAAGATCAGAGCTGCTGGATTTGCAACATGATAATTCATCAACCTCTCGCAAAATAAATCAAATTAAAGCCACTTTTTCACTATCATGACAAACAGTTCTAAAAACAGTAAGGTACGGTTCCAGTTGCGTTTCCACTTGAGCCTGGAATGGCGCAGTAATGCCTTGTTTCCACTGAGTGGTACGTTCAGTTCAGTACGGTAAGGTATGGGTCACCTTTATCAGGCTTGTATCTCCACTGCCAAAGGGTACCAAAGGTATGTGGTGTACGAAAGAAAGTTGCAGTCTGGAAATGTTAAAGTAAAGCTATACAGGTCGTTCACATGTCATTTACAAAACAGATGCTTTATACACATAAATAAGCTACTTGTGTATAAATGTTAATAACTAACCTTTCTGTGAACAGGATATGCTTTCAGCCGCAGATCAATGATAATGTGAAATAGTAATGTAACGTCTGTGATTATATAAAATAAAAAAATAAAACATATATGAAAACATACAGAGCCTTAAAGTCTCTGAAATGTTATCAAGTACAAAAAAATATATATATTTACAAACCATACATTTAGGCCTTATTTGGGTTCATAAACAATACGAAACATACACAGTCAGTACTAACCTGTCATTTTTATTCTACACCAGTACATTTAGCGTTAACATCTTGTCATTCTGAGTTTGTATCATCCAAAAGACAAAGATAATAATTAAACCTGGAAATATGTTCATGTTTTAGGTTGCTGAAAGAATCCTTTGCTCCTTTGTTTTTTTCGGGCTTCTCCTTTGTTTTTTCGCGCTTCACTTTCACATTTGTCAGTTTCTGAAAGGCTCGGATGTCAGAAGTACTTCAATAATCACGTGCACATTATTATCATCAGCTCAAAAAGTTCATTATTTCAAATATAAACGATCACACGAGCTCTCTGGAGAAAGTGAAACTGCTCATGCTTTTAGATGGCTCTTCTTGGCTTTGTGGCTGTTTATCAAGACGGCGACAAGATTTGTTTGTGCACATGCTAGTGACGCTTCTTTGTAAACCATTAGTGTTCAGTTGTGCGTCTAGCTCCACTTTTTGGTACCCTTTTGTTGTACCCAAAAAGTTGTACAGTACAGTTCGCTTTTTTAGTACCTTTTGACAGTGGAAATGGTCATAAAAGCATATCATACTGTACAACTTAGTGGAAACAAGCCATTTTGGGCCATTAAGAATACTCTAGGCATGGTTAGTCAAACGTGCTGAACAGTGCTGGACTGCTAGAGCTTGTGTGCACATGACGTTGCAACTCTGTTCCCTGGCTGCCAGTTTCTCCATAGCTGGCTAGGTGAAAACATGCTATTTATTTATTATTTATTCATGAATGAAGTAAACATCAGAAAAAAATAAGTCCCCAATACAGAAACATCTAACTCTTGCCCATATGGCTGTTTACATTACACTTGTGCAACCAAGACAACGACTGACGCATTTGTATCACATTCCAGAAAACTCTGCTATCTGCACCATAGTGGAAAATGAAATCGTTTCTGTGCTGGCCCACATTGGCATGGAATAAACAGTTAAAGCAAAGAGAACCATTCGACTTAAGTGTACTGTTTACTGTAACTGTAAGAAGAATAGAGTAAATGTTGTAATTTGCTACACAGTTCTGTGTACACAGTATCTGATGTGCACAAAGCTCCATAGACATCAGTGTATTTTACAAGCCATAAATGTTATGCATTGCTAGCACTTATGTATAATTTAATGTCTGAAATGTAAAATGAATGCTATTTGCTTGAAAACACTGATAAATTATGATTTATGACAAGCGCCACACGCATCTTTCTCTGGCTCAGCACCAGCCATCATGGGAAAGTGGATTTTAATTTATCAGCTGATCAAGTGACGCACTTGAACGTTGTAATCACACCGGTGGGATCGTACACATCAAAGGGTTAAAAATGTTTTATATAACCACTCTGTCTCTATAGTAATGCGAATATATTGTGGAAAATTTGATTAAAAAGTTGAGAAAAAAACAGGTCACAGAAAAGATTGATTTCTTCCACACTCAGAGTTTATGCCAGTTGCCACATAAATCAAAGCACCTTAAACCTGGCCACTGCTGCTGAGTTAAACATTAAATTACTGAATACATTAGAGAATCAAGCCAGCTCCACCGAGAGCTCAAGGCGGCAGACATTTATGCACCCCTGGATGCTCTGCGCCTGGTTTTATATGCTCTGGATATGGGCTTCTGAAACAAAAGTCTGAGGAGAGCTTCTGTACTGGGAGCAGATAAAATATGTGGGGCCACACGGGCTCTTTAGGGCCCCTGCTGATCAATAGCTCGGTCTCGGACAGCGTCTTAGACCGCTGCTGCAAGGCTGGGTCCCACGAGAGAGCTGCACAGTAAGGCCCATAAGACTTTAAAAGTGAAAAATATGACAGTCAGTCAGTTTTGCTTGCATAAAATAGAGCCTCAATAGTACGAGTATTAATTTTTAATGCAGGCAGTGTTTCTGACCCTGTCCTTGCCTCTGCAGACACTGTGGCAGCTCAGCTGAAGGCAAAAAGGAAAGGTGAAGCTCAAACACACACTCAACTGTACACAGCTCATGTAAAAATTGTTTATGTGTGTGATGCAGTGATTGTCTTCATTAGTGGTAATGAGCGAACAGATGCATATTGACATTTAAGTTCTTTCTCTCTAATGAAGACAATTTGTATATATATATATATATATATATATATATATATATATATATATATATATATATATATATATATATATAATATAGCTTATTGTTTCAACATCTGCATAACGTTACACACATTTTTGCATTGTGTCCCCGAGGAGCATGGTTGAGACATGATCCAGACTGGTTTATATCAAATCGTCCACATCTGCATTGCAATGCACTGCAAAAACAATCAAGTTCGACACATCTGAAGCATTCCAACAGCCTCAAAAGAAATAGGGTCAATGAGGGTCAAGATGCAAAAATCACTCTCTGATGTCTAGAGAGTGTGTATGAGCTGCTTCACTTCAAAATTCCACTCAAATAGTTTTTTATAACTCTTTCAAACTGCCCCCTTCAGGCATTGATCCAAATTGTACCATTTTGGTAACTGTTGCTTTAAATTAAAATGAGATTTTAAAAAGAAAGCTGAGCTACAAACATCTATGTGTCAGCATTGTGGCAGATTCAAAACAGGACCAATGTTATCTTTGTAAAAAAACTGCTTCTCACTCAGGGCTGTCTATGCAAATGAGGGAGAGGTTATCACCAATGGGTGAGGCTTTCCCCCCCTGATGACATGTTTAAAGTGAGAATGTCAATCGAAGTGTTTCTGCAGACGAAGATGAAGTCTGATTATAAAGATAGAAAGAATACATTTTTACCATTAGAGGCTGGCTATATTCACACACAGTTGCCCCACAACTGTGTTTTAACAGCTTATAAAGATGATGTTTGAATTATAGGTCCCCCTTATTATGTCCAAAAAAAAAAGGAGGAACAGCTGATTGTTAACCAAAATAACCATTTTTTCCCCCTAGGATAACAAAAAAGTCTTTTAAGCAAGTCCAACTTTAAATGCACCGTTGCTTAAAAAAAGTTACAATTTAAAGTTATGTATGAAACCAGTAATGTATGAACAAATAGGTTTTTAAATTAAATTAAATTTAATTAAATTAGGTGACGCAGTGGCGCAGTAGGTAGTGCTGTCGCCTTAGCAAGAAGGTTGCTGGTTCGAGCCTCAGCTGGGTCAGTTGGCGTTTCTATGTGGAGTTTGCATGTTCTCCCTGCAATCGCGTGGGTTTCCGCCGGGTGCTCCGGTTTCCCCCACAGTCCAAAGACATGCAGTACAGGTGAAATGGAAAGGCTAAATTGTCCGTAGTGTATGAGTGTGGGTGAGTGTGTATAGATGTTTCCCAGAAATGAGTTGTGGCTGTAAGGGCATCCTCTGCGTAAAACATGTGCTGGATAAGTTGGTAGTTCATTCCGCTATGGCAACCCCAGATTAATAAAGGGACTAAGCCAAAATGAAAATTATTAAAATTAAATTAAATTAAATTAAATTAAATTAAATTAAATTAAATTAAATTAAATTAAATTAAATTAAATTAAATTAAATTAAATTAAATTAAATTAAATTAAATTAAATTAAACATGAAAAATCTTAACATGAAATTGCACTTTTTAAATAAATAAATCCATCATGTTCTAGCTATACTTAACCAAGATATATTTATTAGTAAAACAACCTAAAAATACTGTCTGACAGAATGATTTTTTTTGCAGTGTACTTCAAGTCGGGCTGATGTCATTTTTGACTATAAGCCTCCCACACTGAAGCTCTTTTTCTAGAGAGCAGAGAGCATGGCCAGTGCTTTCACACCTGATCCAGTCCATCTGTCTGTGCAGGCAAGAGCTGACCAGAGCAAGTCCAGACATCTCTCTCTCTCTCTCTCTCTCTCTCTCTCACACGCACACACACACGCACACACACACACCCACACACACACGCATGCACACACACACACACACGCACACACACACACACACACACACACACACATGCACACATGCACACATGCACTTACCAGAAACACCGCCGTATGTAGTTCTAGCGCCTCTGCCAATCCCAGGCCAGGGTGTAGCGTCGGCTTTGAGGGCCATTAGTCCAGATACAGTGTTGGTGGCTGTGACTCCATCCGCACCTCCTACAAACAAACAAACCCAGAACTTTGTATAAAAGCCTAAAGCACACACACTGTGTGGATGGGATGACACTACTGGGTGATGCTGATCCTGAAATATAGCAACATATAAATACTGTGCTGTAGCTAATCCTGTCAGAAAGACACGGCATAACCTCACCAGAGCTTCTTTTACAAATTGTATGAATGATATTGATTTTGATGCTAAACTGTGTGAATGTGCGCCAATGATGAGGGTGAACAAATCTAAAAGTGCAATCTTAAAATGTAAAAAATGTGTTTATGAATACAAAGTGAAAAGCACTGGTACACAGTACTTGGTAATGCAATTTTATAAATAGTTTACTAGAGAGGAATGTTGCTTAATAAAAAAATTCAATGAGTAACTAGATTACTAGGTTTATGATTTCAGATGTAATTTTTCAAATGTGATTTATCATGTAAACAAAATGTATGAAATTACACAGAAGTTGCACTTTATTTGTGGAAATGCAGCAAAATTACTGGCTCTCCTGTGAAAGAGATTTTTTTCACCATTATTTTCCAAGACAGATTTAATAACTAATTTCTAAAAATAATTATTATAGTTTCTAATTTCTGTTTACTTTGCCATGATGCCAGTACATAGTATTTTATTAGTTATTTTGCAAGACACTAGTATTCAGCTTGAAGTACAATTTCAAGAGTTCACACTAAGCTGGTGATTGATTATAAAGTTTGTTAGGCATGCTGTCCCGGGAGAGAGCCCTGAGCTCATAAGATCCTCAAGCCCGGAGCTCCCTCCCCTTTGCAGGGTGGGAGGGGAGTTTGAGCTCGGGTAGGTCTCGAGAACTACCCTGCTTATTTATGGCTAATGACAAATTAGGGATTGCTATGGAGAGATATACTGCTGATTGGTGCTAATTGGTTTGGTCAATTCACCTATGTCGCAAGTTTTTGGACTGTGGGAGGAAACCGGAGAAACCCACGTGAGGACGGTGAGCACATGTATACTCCGCACAGAAATGGTGACTGGCCTGTAAGGGGGCTTTCACACTTGGTCCGAATGCCTGGTCCGAACCCAAGTTCCATTATTCCCCCCTTGCTGTTTTGTGTTCACAACGTCTTTTTTCCTTCTGAACCCCGGTACGCTTGCATCATCAAGCTGTTGTTTTGTGTACAGCTGTTGCTAGCTGATTGCCATGAATGCAAAGAGCCAAAATGGAGACGCATGTATCACGATCATTCTGCTTTTACTGAATCTTTTGGTTTTATTACAGTTTTGGTTTTTTTTGTACAGCTGCCGGTTCACTTTTGCTATTTGGTACGATTGCATTCTTATCAGAAGTGAATCATATCAGGGTTCACTCAAACCGTACCCCAGTCCACTTCTTTCATGCTTACTCGGGTATGGTTCACAGGTGCGCACCCGAGTTCAGAAGACAGCGTTCACACTAGCTAAACGTACTGTACTTTGGCGTCAAACGAACCTGTGTGCGGTCCAAAAGTACTAATGTGAAAGCACCCTAAGAAACTTGGACCTGTGACATTCTTGCTATGAGGCAACAGTGCTAACCACTGGGCCGCCGTGCCCCCCTATCAAGGAAAAGGGAGGAGGAGCAGAGGTGGAAGGGGGGATTCTTCAAGATGAAGATAACTGAGGAAAGAAACTGTTTATTTATAGTGAGTTAGGAATCAGTCGATTAGTGAATCATGCATTAGCTAAAGCAGGACCAGCCGTGGTCAATCATAACCTTCACTTAAAGGCTTAACTAGGTTAATTAAGATGATTAGATAGGATCGGTTAATAAGGAAAGTGGACAACAGTGGTTTGTTCTGTAGTTAAATTGACTATTAATATATAATATAAAAATGTCAAATCTGCTTTCCATTCAATCTAAAAGAAATAAGATTTCTCGAGAAAATAATACAATTGGAAATACTGTAAAGATATCCTTGCTCTGTTAAACATCATTTGGGAAATATCTGAAAGAATAATAACAATTTAACAAGTAGGATAATAATGTTTTCTTTAACTATGTACATGTTTTTTGTCTGGATATGAAGAGTTCAGATGAAAAAACTCTATTTTCTTCTAATATTAGCATTTTTACCAGGCTCATGAGATTCAGGTTTTATCAGGCTCTTGATGTCTTGATTCAGTAATTTCACTTTTATGGCAAAGAATAGGTTATTTTCATTCCTTTAATATAAATCTAAACATAAACATAAGAGGCTGAAAAAAAATGCTCATTGTAGAGGAAAATTCCAGATGGCACTTTGTTTTTTTTCATGGTTTTTGCATCTGAACTCTTCATATAATTAATAATTATAAACAAAAATACACACATAAGTAATTGCATTATAATGCAAGACGCCGTACATATATATGAAATCAGGAGGAGGCTTGTAATATAAAAAACGAACATAATACACAGAAAATCTTACTTAAAAAGGTTATATTTAAAGGTTATCCTTCACCCTGTCTTCTGTTGTGAAGGACATGAATAAGAACAGGGTTAAATGAGATTAAATGCCATGTAATAAATGGCATGAGTAAGAAGGGAGTATTGAGAAAGAGTACTTGATGTCTTCATTTACTCTGAATATGCTTTTTACCACAGGTCGTTAATTTTGAGGACTAAAATAAATTGTGGAATCAAAATCTTTAAATGTCATAACTATGATGTTATGTTTGTGAAAATGTTATTTGGGAATCGCTGATTAAGATAATTTCTGCATTTTCATGAGTTGTGAATATTAGCTTGCATGTCTATTGTCAAACTATTGTTTTCTTAATTTTGTTCGTGTTTTTATATGCATGTTTTCTTAACTTTCGGTGCAATTGAGCTATACAAATTTTACACTTTGTTATATTGGAGCCATTTTTCCTCATTGTACACACAGCACCTCATATTGACAGAAAAACACAGAATTGTTGACAATTTTTCAGATTTATTTAAAAAAAAATTAAAACTGAAATATCACATGGTCCTAAGTATTCAGACAGTACATTTGTGGATCATATGCCATTCCTCCTTGCAGAGTCTCTCCAGTTCTGTCAGGTTGGATGGTAAATGTTGGTGGACAGCCATTTTTAGGTCTCTCCAGAGATGTTTAATTGGGTTTAATTCAGGACTCTGTCCTGAAGGTGCTGGAGAAGGTTTTCGTCCAGGATATCGATGTACTTGACTGCATTCATCCTTCCCTTGATTGTAAACAGTCAATGAGTGCTTCCTGGCTTTCTCCTCACATACCGCTTAGAATTAAGGCTAAAAAGTTCTATCTTGTTCTCATCAGACAAGAGAATCTTATTTCTCACCATCCTGGAGTCCTTCGGGTGTTTTTTTAGCAAACTCCATGGGGGCTTTCATGTGTCAGGCCACTCTGCCATAAAGCCCCGACTGGTGGAGGGCTGCAGTGAAGGTTGACTTTCTACAACTTTCTCCCATCTCCCGACTGCATCTCTTGAGCTCAGTCACGGTGACCTTTAGGCTCTTCTTTACCTCTCTCACCAAGGCTCTTCTGCCCTGATAGCTCAGTTTGGCCAGACTGCCAGCTCTAGTAAGTGCTCTTGTAGTCCCAAACATCTTCCATTTAAGGATTATGCAGGGCACTGTGCCCTTAGGAACCTTAAGTCCAGCAGAATTTTTTTATAATCTTGGCCAGATCTGAGCCTTGCCACAACTCTGTCTCTGAGCTGTTCAGGCAGTTCCTTTGGCCTCATGATTCTCATTTGCACTGACATGCATTGTGAGCTGTAAGGTCTTATATAGACAGGTGTGTGGCTTTCCCAAACAGGACCAATCTGTAAAATCAAACACAGCTGGACTCAAATGAAGGTGTAGAACCATCTCAAAGATGGTCAGGAGAAATGGACAGCACCCTAGTTAAATATATGAGTGGGTCTGAATACTTAGGTCTGTGTGATATTTCTTTTTTTTTTAATCTGCAAAAATGTCAACAATTCAGTGTTTTATGATACATATTTTCTTTTGGATAATCTAAGAAAAGTATCATGATTACAGAAAGCAGCTAGACACATTTCTATTATTCTTCAAGTTGTGCAAATTGAAATTTTGAATAGAAAATATGGATATTAGAAACATCAATTTCGCAAAAAAAAAAACTGTAGCAGAACAGATTTTACAGTTGAATGAGGTGTTTTTTAGTCAATTTGAAAAGGAATATTTTGCAGAACTGGTCACCAGATGTACTTAAATGTCAAGTAATCTTTTTTTTAAAAATATTATTGTGTTTTTTTTATTTAAGAAAATGGCTCCTTCTGCTATGGTGGAACAGTTACTAAGAGGCATTACAATACTGAAAAAAGGTCGATCTGTTCTTCAAAATCGTGTAACCTCCCAGAAACACCTCATATGTTGCTTCTCCCAAGAGGCTGTTCTTGCCATTAAATCTTGGATAGCACACATTAAACACATGGCTGCGATGCATGTAAACCTACTAACACCCATCGTAGTGAGAGGTAAAAGCCTGACACTTTCACCACATAACATTGGTAAATAGCAATGCTGTCATTTTGCCAGAGGTGGAAAGGAAATACATATTTTTTATTTCATTACTGTATTTAAGTACATATTTCATCTATCTGTAATATGTATTTTTTATTTTAGGAAACACTTCATTACTTCATTAACTTTAAAGATATATATTGTACTATTTACTTTACCACAGTTCCTGAATAAAGCTGACTTATGCTTTTTTGAAAGGGGAAATTGTTACTTGTTTAGAGAGATGCTATAGTGCTGTTGAATTTGCGAACAAGCTGTATTTTATCAGTTAAACTTTTTAATAGGTTCACAATTGCACTACATACAATACATTTATGAATTGAACTGAATTCTGTGAACTAATTAACAATTCACTGATTCAAATTAACTATTCAGAGTGAGTCTCCAGCAAATGATTCACTAATTCAAATGATATGTTCAGAGTAAGTCTCCAGTAATTTATTCACTGATTCATGCAGAGTGAGTCTCCAGTAAAAGATTCCCTGATTCAATTGATTTGTTTAGAGAGAATCAGAAGTAACTGATTCACTTCAAGAGCGTTTTTTTTATACTGATCTGGGGTGCATTTCTGAAAACCATCATGAGCCAACTAGGGTCGTAAGTTCCGTCATTACAAACATAGTTCGTGATTTGGCATTTCCCAAATCGATGGTTCCAATGAACATTCGCAAACTGTGTGTCAAACTTGTACATTTCCAACTAGCCCTCTGGAAATGTAGCTCAAATAGTTCCTGGTTGTGTTCTATTTCCAGTTATCCCCTTTACCCTATTCATTTAGAACAATTTAACATTTGAACTTTTAACATTTAAACATTTTACACTTTTTATAATCCTGAACGTTTGCAGCATGTTAGACTGCACAAACATGGCTCCCATGTCACATTGTAAGATAATGCCCCCAGAGTTTGACGTCATCCACCCTTGATACTTTCACTATCCCACGTTCTGAAATGATGTAAATGTAAACAATCTGTAGCGGCAAATTTGCACACAGCAAGCCTCAATAATAAAACCAGCAAGAAAAAAACAGTTTTGACATTTCCCCGCGGTCATTTAAATTGTCACATGAATCGCGTCATCAAATTCGGAGCTTCTATTGGTTTTGGATTGACACTCATCGCAACTGTTACACTGCAGGAAAGTGTCTGAAATCTTCTGACACTGCCAGAACTTCATTGGAGGAAAAATCTGATCGCAACGGGCACTAAGCGGCTGTCTGTGAACATGTCAAACAAAAGATCATCAAAGATCACCAATTTTAGCCTAGGATTTCAGAAATCTTTTAGGATTTCCCAAATATGTCTCAGACGTCAGAATTGTGGCTGAAATCTCACAGTGAGAGCAGGGCTTAAGGTGTAATTTGCTTTCAAAGTATTTGTACAGTTCAGTTTTAGTGATCTTCATATTGACAATTGCGTTCCCTTTGTAGTGTACTTTGAAAACATTTAGGCCATTTTGAACAGCCGTGGCTCATGACTAGGCCCACACGGAATCTGCACGCGCTGAATTCCGCAGATTTCCACAGATGTTTAGCCCATCATTGATTTTTACTTACTTGCGTAAATGTTTATACATTTAAATTTATTCAGTTTTTAGATTAATTTCAGTACTATTATTGACTAATATGAAAGTGTTCATATGATTTATTCACAATACAGTTTGTAAAGTAATATGTTCTGTCTTTAAGTAGAGATATTATATGAGAGACTTGCTTTGTTTACCAAATAAGTGGATCTAATTGGATTTGCATTGTAAACATTAAATAAAACTTAAAAGTGTATTATTTTTTATTTTATATATTAAGTTTTTAGTTACGATACTCCAGAAATCATTCCCCATAAATACGCAGATTTTTAACAAAATTCTCCGCAGAAATAGCAAAAAATGTCTGCAGATCCTGTCTGGCCCTACTCATGACGAAAGCTATATATATATATATATATATATATATATATATATATATATATATATATATATATATATATATATATATATATATTTTTTTTTTTTTTTTTTAATTGTGTGTTTACAATATATTTTGCAAAAAAAAGTGTTTTTTCTCTAAAGAACTTGTTACTTCACCCCGTTTACAGCATCATTATGGACATTTTAACGATATAACTAACGTGGTTCAGATGATGAATCTGCGACTTTTCCCAAATGATGCATCTTACTGTGTAGTTTAGCCACGAGTTATGTCGCAACGCACCCTTAAATAGGATTCAGCATGGTTTCAAATGTTTTCACTTCAATTTTCATGACTCATCAGTGTGGTTATTTTGTGGTAAGTTTTGGTCATTTTCTTGCTAAAATATATCATCTTGCAAAATATTCATTCATTCATACACACTCATTCACACAACATACACCACGGACAATTTAGCTTACCCAATTCACTTATACCACATGTTTTTGGACTTGTGGGGGAAACCGGAGCACCCGGAGGAAACCCACACGAACACAGGGAGAACATGCAAGCTTCACACAGAAATGCCAACTGAGCCAGCCAGGGCTCGAACCAGCTGCCTTCTTGCTGGCAATTGTGCTACCCACTGCACCACTGTGCTGCCCATCTTGCAAGATATCTTGCAAAATATTAATAAATAAGTACTTTTACTGTTTTTTTCTTAAGCAAATTATTACTGGAGTAATATTTCATAAGGGTATCTGTACTTTTACTTAAGTGTCTAATTTGCCCACTTCGTCCACCACTGCATTTTGATATTTTATTTACTTTTTTTTTTTTTTTGCAAACTTTTGTGCCCATCTGTAACGGAAACTAAACTACTGACAATAATAAGAAATCTTTTAAGAGTTTTTTGAACAGAAGGTCATCATATTAGAATTATTTCAGAAGTATCACAAGACACAAAAGACAAGACTAATGACATACTAATGAACATACTTTTACATAAAAAAAACAAAAACAAATATATAACATCACATAAAGCACCTACACTGAAAAAAAAGGATTCATTGGATTTATGATTTTTTTAAGGTAAATGTTTGGAAACAATTGATATGGGTTGATTTTAAACAAACTTTTAAAGTTTAAAAATGAAATTAAACACTACTAAATTTAATGTTAAATAATATTCATGTAAAATTGTAGTAAAATTAAAACCGAGCAGTAAATTGTATGTAAATTGTAGTGTTTCAGTGTATACAAAAATCACCTTAACTTGTGAAAGTCTAAATCTTCACTCGCATTACACCCTGATTTCATAAGACTGCAGGGTGTTGTAGAAAGGCACAGGTTAAGAGAAGGCTACACAACCATTTCAAAGGCTGGACAATTTTTTTGGTATGTGATTTGATTTCAGTCTGTATAATAATAATAATAATAATAATAATAATAATAATAATAATAATAATAATAATAATAATATATTTTATTTATAACGCGCTTTTCCAAAACCTAAAGCGTTTACAAAAAAAGTAAAAACAACAAAGCACAGTAAACAATAAAAAATACAATAAAAAACACAGTAAGAATAAAAGATATCGCAAATTAAAAACAGTCCTAAAAAGATGAGTTTTAAATAGCTTTTTAAAAGCGTCCAATGAACTAGCATTCCTAATGTTAGTGGGAAGAGCATTCCACAGTTTGGGAGCACGGAAAGAGAATGCCCTACCTCCCATGGTGCTGAGTTTGCAGCGAGGCTAAAACAGTGTAGGACTTGAGGCAGAGACTTGTATGACAAATAAAGTCATTATTTCAAAGGGGTATGATGATATACTATAGAGTATATATAGTGTATAAATATAGTGTATAGTGGCACTGTGTTAGTGTGTAAGTGGGGTTGTTCATACCTTCATATGCAGCTGTGGCGATGTCAACAATGTTGGTAACATTGGGTGTGAGTTTGGCGAAAAAGGGGATGCTGGTGGCCTTTCTAACCCAGCGACAGATGTTCCTCACCAGCTCAGGGTCCTAGAGAGAGAAAAATCAACACTCATTACAGGCTTCTCTAGAGCACGGAAACAAACTGCTATTTAAATGAGCCCCTTTGTGCAAATCTCAGGTGTCTCCAGAATCCGTCTGTGATGCATCAGCCTAAAATACCTCACGGATCATTTATTACATAGCACGTAAAAGGCCCTTTTTGGGTGGAAGCAAAAACATGCTGTTCTTGTGTCTCTGAATACAAATGAGCTGCAGTTCTCCACCTCTTGGTGGGCGGGGTGGGCTTTTAAATTCATACATTGGTTACAGCCCTTTCACACTGAGAAAAATCCAATTAAGCAAAGCAAAATGTGCTTTAACACCAAAAACAAAGAGTCATCACCTTTGGTGCATTAATGGTACAATTTACAAGTTATGCAACACATTACAATTTATGAGTACTGCTTTTTATCAAAACTTTAAACATCATCAAGAGCTTGTGATATTGCTAACTTAAGTGGATTTTGATTCTATAGTCGACAAATATATCTCATAATTTTTTTTTAAATGGTCTGAATGCTACAAAAATATACTGTAATGCCATGAAACAACAACCAAAAAAAGCACACTGAACATCAGTGTTGGGGGGTAACGTGTTATAAGTAATGCACGTTACGTAATAATATTACTTTTCCAAAGTACTTTTAAAATTAAGTAATATTATTTGAGTTACTTTAAAAGAATATAACGGGAGTAACATCTTTATCGGGTCTCTTTTTTTCACAGCAGAATGGTCAGAGTACTGTTCTACTAATCGAAGTTACTATTTGACTAACTGTTCTTCTGACTGAAATAGGTTTATTTTGAGTCAGAGGGAGTATCCAACACAATCTCACGGCAATTTGTTACGTTTTGATTTAGTGGCTAATTCGTATGAATTCGTCTGATCTAATTCGTACATTATAGTACGATTTGCTCATCCCCCAATGATGTTTGGGTTTAGGGGTGGGGTTAGGTGCCACGCCTCCTTTTTAAAATTGTACAATTTCGTACGACTGAACTGAATTAGCCACTAAACTGACAAAACGTAAAATACATTTTCTCATGAGATCAGGCTGGAGTATCTGGTATGTACATACTGAAGACGCAAACTGTTTCACAACAGCTCCGTTTAACTGGTCAACTCGACCGGCTAACTAAGAAGTTCCGGTTAAAAACAAACGATTAATTTGCGAATCGCCCACCATCACTACAGACATTCAGAAACAGAAACAATGACAGGTCAGAGACTTACATTTTTGCTATGGATTCTTGTTATATTGAACTCCTCAAAGAAAAGAAGTGGATTGTTGTTAAGTGTATATTATGTGTAAAAACTCTTAACAACTGCAAGAAACTCGACATCAAAAAACAAAACAAAATAAAACAAAACCGGATGCAAGCACTACACCTTCAGCTATGATCCACATCAGTTCATGTTCTCTAGGTAAAACAATTAAATCGACTAGACCAAAAAATGGTTTTTGCTTTTATTGTGGAGGAGATGCAGCCACTGTCTAATGTAACTGTAGAAGCGATTATGTTTTGTAATAAAGTACGATATTTTCTCTTGGGAAACAATATACACATTTGTTAAGGCCACGTGAAGCAACTTATTCAATGTATAAAGCTCAAAGATTTATTTTGATTTGGGTATTTTTTAATCATCTTACTGTTCATTTTATTAAATATTTTAAAAGGTTTAAAATCAGTTTTTTCCTTAATAAATTATTTGTACTCTTAGGCTTTATTGCAATCTTTATCTCAATGGACAGTGAATTTACTTAACTAATAATACATAAAAATACTAATAATAACAAAACATATAAAAGTAGCAAGCACATTACATGCTGTCATTGATCCGTATAAATAGCATGTATAGCTCTGGGCTCAGAAAGTTCTCAAAATATAATTTATTATAGAATTTATTATTTTAAGGAAATCAAAGGTGCAGGTTTTATAGGTGGTTGGTAAATGCAGAGCTTCTCGACAAAAAAGGTGAAAAAATACCTGCAAGTTCCTCAGGCAGGTAAGGAAAAGTAACTCAAAAGTAATATAACACATTACTTTCCTTAAAAAGTAATCAAGTTATGCAATTAGTTACTTTTTAGGGGGAGTTACTCAATATTTTAATGCACTACTTTCAAAAGTAACTTTCCCCAACACTGCTGAACATACATTTGTGCAATAATATCTCAATTTGGCTTTTTCTTTTTTAAATATTTCCCAAATGATATTTAACAGAGCAAGGAAATTTTCACAGTATGTCTGATAATATTTCTTCTTCTGGAGAAAGTCTTATTTGTTTTTTTTTCGGCTAGAATAAAAGCAGTTTTTAATTGCTTAAAAAACATCTTAGGGACAATATTATTAGCCCCTTTAAGCTATATATTTTTTGATAGTCTACAGAACAAACCACTGGTATACAATAACTTGCCTAATTACC